>NC_067490.1:33770168-33865168 GCF_947179515.1 Apodemus sylvaticus
TGTGGAGGTGGGCAAAGAGACCATCCTCCTAACCACATGGGAGTCAGTCTTCTAGCGGCCTTCAGATGAAGATGTAGAACTCTCAGCTCCTTCTGCCCCATGCCTGCCTGGATGCTGCCATGCTCCTGCCTTGATGATAATGAACTGAACCTCTGCTGTAATCCAGCCCCAATTAAATATTGTCCTTATAAGAGTTGCTTTGGAGAGGCAGGTGTATTCCTGAGTTTGAGGCCAGCCTGGTCTACAGAATGAGTTCCAGGACAGCCAGGGCTATACAGAGAAACCCAGTCTCAAAAAAAAAAAAAAAAAAAAGAAAAGAGTTGCTTGGATCATGGTGCATGGTGTCTGTTCTCACCAGTAAATCCCTAACTAAGACATATACGTACACATACACACACACACACACACACACACAGAGAGAGAGAGAGAGAGAGAGAGAGAGAGAGAGAGAGAGAGAGAGTTACACATATAAACCCTATTAGGTCCATTCAGTGTTGTTTTTATTTATCTGTATTTAAAGTTGAGCAATATGGGTTGTATAATCTATCAGGGGGCTCAGCCCCGAAGAAAACATATACTCCTTCTCTCAGCACCCACCTACAGCCTTCACCTAGGAGTAGGACCGTGTGAAATGTCCTCTGTTCACAATGGCAGATATGACATGGTTTTAAGAATATTACTTAGGCCAGATGTAGTAGAGCACACCTTTATTTCTGGAACTTAGGATGCAATGGCAGGTATATCTCTATAAATTCAATGCTAGTCTTGTATACACAGCAAATTCCAATCTACCCAGGCAAACACCATTAAAGAAAAGGAGTTCATATTTATCCTTGTAAACCACAGGGATGGAGTGACAACTACTTTGCATTTTAGCCCAACGAATTTGAGGTTATTTTAGTAACAGCAAATGTTTTCTCTCCAGACAGTATTTCTTTGCATTTTGAAGAATTCAGGATCTTCAACAACAACAAAGTTTTCTATGCCCATCTGTCAGAAGAGAGGAGATGCTGTCTTTCCTATGAGGAAACCTAGATGTGAATTCTCAAGGTTCTTTCCTTAACTTGAACTTGTATAGGATGCCAACACCCCAACTCTTATGGTTTAGGGTAGAGGCAAAATGAAAAAGGCAATTGCTGCTCTGTTTCCAAAACTGTTCTCCCTCAAGGTAATAATATCTTAAGACTGAAAGTTAGGGATTCCATTACAACCTAGGAAAGGACATATAGATGTACACATGTATGCATAAGAGAAGTAACTAGTTTTGTAATGTTGACTACATTCTAAGTGGCATTTTCTTTCTTTTTTTAAAATTGGATTTATTAATGGGATATTTTCTTTATTTGCATTTCAAATATTATTCCCCAATCCCAATTTCCTCCTTCCTGGAAACCCCCTATTCCATACCCCACACGCGCTTCTGTGAGGGTGCTCCTCTACCCACCCACCCACTCCCACCTCTCTGCCCTGGAATTCCTCTACACTGGGGCATCTATTGAGCCTTTATAGGACCAAGGACCTTTCCTCCTATTGATGCCTGACAAGGCAATCCTCTGCTACATATGCAGTGGAAGCTATGTGTACTACTGGTTGATGGCTTAGTCCCTGGGACTAACTCCAGTGTCATCTGTGTGACATGACAGTACATCATTAAGGCAGACAGGAGAAAAATGCCCCTGCGGGCTAGGCTCCCTGGAGGTCCCTGGCAGTGTGCCCACCTCTGGCCTTAGAAAGGGTCTTGATGTTCTCCAAGGATATTGCGCTTCCTGGGTTATGGGTTCTGCACTGTGTCTTTCTTCTTCCTATTCTTAATTCTTTATACAGCACGATCCCAGCCTAAGCTGGTTAATTGATAAAGGAGAACTTGGTATTTCAGTGGAAAGAAAAAGAGGATGTGGAGATTATGCCTACTGCTTCTAGTCCTAAACTCAATGAACTCATGTTGAACCTTAGTGAAAGAAAGTCTTAGAATGCTTTTCAACAGGGTCCGTCTTTATCACTAGCCTTAGCAAAGGTAATGATAAATAGTTTGTAACAGGAAGAAAATAATATGAAAAAGTATAGGACTACTGATGAGCTATTGCTTTATACAGGTATTTATGATAAGAAGGTAATAAATGGATAAAAACATTGAAGGTTAGAAGGTCCTATAATTTTCTTGAGATTATGGACATAGATTAGCTTGAGCCAGACCACCTTGGTGTTTGCTGTCCAAGGCAGTAGAGAAGGCTCTTGTAATGAATATGTGCTCATGTTTAAAGCATTTTGACTTTTGATGACAGAAGAAAGCTTTAAACATAAAAATTTGTCTGAAGGGCCAAGTTCTTCTGTTAATTATTAACACAACTTTAATAAGTAACCACAAGAGTTAGACTCGAACACTATATGTCTGAGGTTCATGATCATAGTTTGCTTTTGATCAGAGTTCACAGAGTAAGAGTTTCTGTGGGCATCATGTCATGTCTACTTGCTGTTCTAATTAAGATGGGAATGTACCTTGTTTAGCAATTGTTTGAGTGTTTCTGGAGGTGTGCCAACCTCGATCTGTTCCTCAATGTATGATAAATATGCCTGACTAAAAAGTAAAGTTGCAGCAGATTCAAACCGCTCTCTGGTGTGTCTGCCTGTCATTATCTCGCCGCACCTGTGCCTTCCTGAATACCAAAGCCCTGATTTTCCCTCGGTCGTGACTTCCCCAACTGGGTCAGTCTGTGGAAGATATTTTTGTTCTTCCTATGGGGTTGCAAACCCCTTTAGCTCCTTCAGTCCTTATTCTAACTCCTCCATTGGGGACCCCGTACTCAGTCCTATGATTGGCTGTGAGCATCATCCTCTATATTTATAAGGCTCTGGAGGGGTCTCTCAGAAGCCATATCAGGCTTTCAGCAAGAATTTCTTGGCATTCACAATAGTGTCAGTGTTTGGTGACTGTATATGGAACAAAGCCCCAGGTGGGACAGTCTCTGGATGGCCTTTCCTTCAGTCTCCGCTCCACGCTTTGTCTCCAGATTTGCTCATATGAGTATTTTTGTTCCCCTTTTAAGAATTACTGAAGCACCCACACTTTGGTCTTCCTTCTTCATGGGCTCCATATGGTCTGTGAATTGTGTCTTGGGTATTTGGAGCTTTGGGGATAATATCCACTTATCAGTGAGTGCATATCATGTGTGTTCTTTTGTGATTGGGTTACCTCACTCAGGAAGATATTTCCTAGCTCCATCCATTTGCCTAAGAATTTCATGAATTTATCATTTTTAATAGCTGAGTAGTATTCCATTGTGTAAATGTACCATATTTTCTGTATCCATTCCTCTGCTGAAGGGCACATGGGTTCTTTCCAGCTTCTGGCTATCATGAATAGGCTACTATGACCATAGTGGAGCATGTGTCATTGTTATATGTTGAAGCATCTTTTGGGTATATGCCCAGGAGTAGAATAACTATGTCCTCAGTACTATGTCCAAGTTTCTGAGGAGCCACCACACTGATTTCTAGAGCGGTTGTACCAGCTTGCAATCCCACCAACAATGAAGGAGTGTTTCTCTTTCTCCACATCCTCACCAGCATCTGCTGTCATTTAAATTTTTGATCTTAGCCATCGTTAATTGGTATGAGATAGAATCTCAGGGTGGTTTTGATTTGCCTTTCCCTGATGACTAAGGATTTTGAACGTTTCTTTAGGTGTTTCTTGGCCTTTCGATATCCCTCAGTTGAGAATTCTTTGTTTAGCTCTGTACCCCATTTTTAGTAGGGTTATTTGATTCTCTGGAGTCTAACTTCTTGAGTTCTTTTTTGTTTATATTGCATATTAGCCCTCTGTCAGATGTAGGATTAGTAAAGATCTTTTCCCAATTTGTTGGTTGCTGTTTTGTCCTATTGACAGTGTCCTTTGCCTTACAGAAGCTTTGCAATTTTATGAGTCCCCATTTGTTGCTTCTTGTTCTTAGAGCATAAGCCATTGGTGTTCTGCTCAGGAAATTTTCTCCTATGCCCATGTGTTCAAGTCTCTTCCCCACTTTCTTCTCTGTAGGTTTCAGTGTATCTGGTTTTATGTGAAGGTCCTTGATCCACTTTGACTTGAGCTTTGTACAAGAAGATAAGAATGGGTCGATTTGCATTTTTCTACACCACCGGTTGAACCAACACCACTTGTTAAAAATGCTGTCTTTTTTCCACTGGATGATTTTAGTTCCTTTGTCAAAGATCAAGTGACCATATTTGTGTGGGTTCATTTTTGGGTCTTCAATTCTATTCCATTGATCTTCCTGACTGTGTCTGTATCATACAGTGTTTAATCACTATTGTTCTGCAATACAACTTGAGGTCAGGGATGGTTATTCCCCCAGAAGTTCTTTTATTGTTGAGAATAGTTTTTGCTATTCTGGGATTTTGTTATTCCAAATGAATTTGAAAACTGCTCTTTCTAACTCTATGATGAATAGAATTGGAAGTTTGATGGGGATTGCATTGAACCTGTAGATTGCTTTTGGCAAGATGGCCATTTTTACTATATTAATTATGCCAATCCATGAGCAGGGGATATCTTTCCATCTTCTGAGATCTTCTTTGATACCTTTCTTCATAAACTTGAAGTTCTTGTCATACAAGATCTTTCACTTGCGTGGTTAAAGTCATACCAAGGTATTTATATTATTTGTGACTATTGTGAAGGGTGTCATTTCCCTAATTTCTTTCTCAGCCTGTTTATCCTTTGAGTATAGGAAGGCTACTGATTTGTTTGAGTTAATTTTATATCCAGACACTTTACTGAAGTTTTTTTTTTATCAGCTTTAGAGGTTCTTTGGTGGAATTTTTGGGGTCACTGAAGTCTACACTCATATCATCTGCAAATAGTGATATTTTGATTTCTTCCTTTCCAATTTGCATCCCTCTGATCTCCTTTTGTTTTCTAATTGCTCTAGCTAGAACTTCAAGTATTATATTGAATAGATATGGAGAGAGCAGGCAGCCTTGTGTAGTCCCTGATTTTAGTGGGATTGCTTCAAGTTTCACTCCATTTAGTTGGATGTTGGCTATTGGTTTGCTATATATTGCTTTTACTATGTTTAGGTATGGGCCTTGAATTTCTGATCTTTTCAAGACTTTTAACATGAAGGGATGCTGAATTTTGTCAAATGCTTTTTCAGCATCTAATGAAATGGTCATATGGTTTTTTCTTTGAGTTAGTTTATGTAGTGGATTACGTTGATGGATTTCTGTATATTGAACCATCCCTGAATCCCTGGGATGAAGCCTACTTGATCATGGTGAATGGTTATTTTGATCTTTTCTTGTATTCATTTGGCAAGAATTTTATTGAGTATTTTTTTTAAAGATTTATTTATTATTATAGTACACTGTTGCTGTCTTCAGACACTCCAGAAGAGGGCATCAGATTTCTTTATGGATGGTTGTGAGCCACCACGTGGTTGCTGGGATTTGAACTCAGGACCTTCAGAAGAGCAATCAGTGCTCTTAACCACTGAGCCATCTCTCCAGCTCCCTTATTGAGTATTTTTACATCAATGTTCATAAGGGTAATTGGTTTGAAGTTCTCTTTCTTTCTTTGTTCTTCATGTGGTTTAAGTATAAGTGTTATTGTGGCTTCATAGAACAAATTGGGTAGTGTTCCTTCTGTTTCTATTTTGTGGAATAGTTTGAAAAGTGTTTGTATTAGGTCTTCTTTGAATGTCTGATAGAACTCTCCACTAAATCCATCTGGTCCCATTTTTTTTTTTTTTTTTTTTTGGTTGGGAGACTATTAATGACTGCTTATATTTCTTTAGGGGTTATGGGACAGTTTAGATCGCCTATCTGATCCTGTTTTAATTTTGGTTTTTGTTATGTCTAGAAAATTGTCCCTTTCCTTCAAATTTTCCAATTTTGTTGAGTATAAGCTTTTGTAGTAGGATCTGATGATTTTTTTTTAATTTCCTCAGTTTCTGTTGTTATGTCTCAGTTTTCATTTCTGATTTTATTAATTTGAATACTGTCTCTGTGCCCTCTGTTTAGTCTGGCTAAGGGTTTATCTATCTTGTTGATTTTCTCAAAGAACCAGCTGGTTTTTCCTGGTTTTGTTGATTCTTTGCATAGTTAAGTTGTATTTTCTATTGATTAACAATTACTCAAACATCAGAATAATATACAACTCCTAATTTGTTGTCTAGGATAGGATATGAAGTCTAGGATAACCAGTGTCACCTACAGAAATATTTCACAAGGGGATTAGCTTTAATAAATTAGTGTGACAAAAACTACAAGGCTCTATCTCATTTTTCTCAATTACCAATGTCTCTTCTTATGGAATTTTCCCCATGCACCACAACTTGCCAAAGTCTGGGGAAAGCGTTTATGTGTACAGGTAAGCACATGCATGTGTGCCTATGTATGGAGGCCAGAGGCTGGCAGTGGCAATCTTCCTCAATGCCTTCATCTTATTTCTCATCTATCTATCTATCTATCTATCTATCTATCTATCTATCTATCCATCATCTATCTATCATAACTATCCATTTTAGACTGATCCAGCGAGGTTTTCTGACTATCACATTGCAAAGATCTACCTGTTTCAACTCCTTCCTTCAGTACTGGGGTTGGTTACAAGTATATGGCTTCTTTGTGTGTGGGTGAGTGTAGGGGATCAAAACTCAGCTTGTCAAACTTGTGTGGCAAGGCTTTATCAACCGAGCCATTCCCCAGCCTCAGAGGGACTTGATTTTTGTTTGTTTTCAGACAGTGTTGGTATTTTTAAAGACAATTTAGTACTCTTGAAACACACCTTACCTCCCTCCAAACTTTGCGTATCAGCTGAGGCTTAAACATGATTGGTCTCCTCTAACACTTGGGTCAAGGTTAAGTGGTGTCACATGGGCCCTTTAAGAAGTGACCAGGTTTCTCCAGAGTAGTGGCTTTCAGCATTCCTAATGCTGAAACCCTTTAGTGCAGTTCCTCATGCCATGGTGACTCTAACCATAAAGTTATTTCATTGCTACTTCATAACCATATTTTTACTACTGTTATGGAGTGTAATGCAAATATGCAGGATACCCCATATGAGGCCCCTATGAAAGGGTCATTCGACCGCCAGAGCATTCTCAGCCCACACGTTAAGAACCAGTGCTCCAGACGGAGACAGAGGAAGAAGGTTAGCGATTGTTGAGAGTCTACAGAAGACGAAGCTGCCCATCATAGATCTCACTCTTGACTTGCATCTTTCCCATCATCTTATGACATAGCGCAATGTCTTCAACAGATACACCCACCAAATTTTGGACCCCAGACTCCGAAATTGCAAACGTTAAAGATCATTTCCTTTATCAATGACCCAGTCTCAAGTGTCAATGTATAGCAATGGATGGCAGACAACACCTTATTGTCCAAATTCTCATCATTGTAACTTTTATGCTGAATCAGGTTATAGCAAGTCCTGTTTAAAGACGAGAAAACTGAGATACAAAAAGATATTATGATACCAGAGTCCATGCAGTTAATTACTTTTACCACTAAACTATGAACAAAGCAATTAGGCAGTTATATTGAGGTTACTGTTAATAATTCCCATAACCTCAATGTTTTATAAATTAAATTAATATCCTGAGAGAACAGCCAGTACTTGGTTTATTTTTCAAAGTCATAAAACTTGAAAGCAGATAGAAGACCTATAAAAGCTAAGGTCCTGCTTTCAATAATAGCTCTACAAATTATCATTTAATGTGTTCTCTTTTGAGAAATATCTGTTTGGCTTTGTTATTGGCACTTCAGTGGTATCCAAAATTAAAGACAAACTGTGGCCTTAAGTAATGGTATAATTTGCTTAAATATAGAACTGCTTGGCAACTTACTGACACTTAGGAGTTTGTGACTAATGTCTTTAGTTATACATAGCTAATTAATTCATTAAAAGTAGTGTTTGCCAAACAACTCACTGCATCTTTGCAATAGATGTGTCTGATGTGGGTGTCAGAGCACAGATTATAATTTATTTCTGTAATAAGCATACGCTTTTAAACATTTTTACTACTGAGAGAGCTGAGCCAATTTTGTGATGTTGAAAATTATTGAAATAATAGGAGACACAGATAAACCTTTTACCTGTGTCTGTTTTAAATACCACTGTTTTGAAATAAATTTATTTTGAGGGAATTAATCTTAGCTATATAAAAAATTATGTAGATGTTACAGAGGGTTGTTGTGGACACCACCTGACTTACTGTGTTATTAACAAGTATGGTATGCTATTATTCACTAAAAGACCATGTTGCCAAGCAGTTTTGGTTTGTTGGGTTTTACCTAAAGTTTTTATTCTCCTCCTGGATCTCACCCAGGGTACCACACCCACTTAGTCGTTGGGTCACCTCAGGTTCTCCCTGGCTGTGTTTATTAGACTTTCTCTGACTTGATGACCTTGGTGCTTTCAAGTTCTGGCCACTATTGTATAGAATGCCTCTATACACAGAGACTTACTTTAACTGTTAGAGTTAAACTTTTAGTTAACTCTGTTAGTTAAACTATTACTTAAACTGTTAGAGTATGTTATGGGCTTGGGCACCCATGATAGGTAAGAACCGTAGAGAAGATGTGTCATTTTCCCATATGGTACCAAAGGTAATGGCTATCAACATGGCTTCTCATGTTCGAAATCAACCTTGATCATTTGACTGATCAAAGTCAAACAGTGTTTGTCATGTAAAGCTGTCACGATTTATTTTTATTTCTACAATCATCACTTGGCACATGCCAGTATCTCGGATACCCTTAGCAGGCAGGGAGGAGTGCTGCGAAGGAAATACGGATTGAATGCCACGGGTTGAATTGGCTCTCTGGTAAGAGAGCTAGGGGTGATGAACCAGAACAGAGACAGTGTTAGTTATTCAGAGAGTTCCTTTGGGCCTTTTTATGAGAGACCAGGAAAGTAAATAAAGAGTAAATCTGTGTAGGAAACCAGGGCCTGCAATGCTTACCGTTTTCCCAGAAGGCTGCTGGCTTAAACCAGGTTTACAGCATGCATTGGTCTCCTCTTTTCATTAATGATGTTTTCAGCATCTAGGATTTCTCTGTTGCAACAGCCCTCTGCCTTCCTGATACACAGTGAAGCTTATTTTTGCTGCAGCTCGTTTTAGTTTGGAAGCCTGATTCTAAGTAGACATTATTTTAGGCACGGGCTTCCTCCTTTCCTGTGCTTCTTGGTGTTTGATTTGTGACAATTTCAGTAATCAGGGAGGAAAATTAAGAATCACAGTAAATATTGGTTTGCTGCCAATCCAAAGAGGCCAGCTTCTTACGTTCATAATCAGCTTCGCTGTTTTTTTTTTTTTGTTGTTGTTAAAAATCACTTTACCAATTAGAGAAGAAAAACATTCTGTTCTCCCCTGTGCCTCACCCTAAGCCCCAGGCCATGGTAAATACCTTTTAAGTTTCTTATAGTTATGTCTTCATTTGTAATGAAACATAAATATCCTTTATTCTTTCATATTTTATTTTTCTCTCTTTAAAAAACAGGCAAAAAAACTAACAAAAATTTCAACACACACACACACACACACATACTGAATTAGAAACCAAAAGATACAACAAAAAGCCCAATATGACAAAAACTGCCTAAACAAAGCCATATGAGACAAAAATATCACTGAGCCTGTTTTGTGTTTCTAATAGCAATGTGGCAAGGGGCCTGCCCTGGAGAAGGGTTAACACACCCAGTGAGACTCCACTGAAGAGAACTAAGTTTTCCTTTGCAAGCCAATGTCCAGTGCAGATAGCTTCTTGGTGAAGGGTGGGAGTTGTTGGCACATGTCCGCCATCTCAGCAGTGGACTCCGTTTATCCTGAACCTGTGCAGACCCTGTGCATGCTGTCACAGTCTCTGTAAGTTGGTATGTGCACCGGTCCTGTTGTGGTCACCTCCTAGGGAGACTGCTAACACTCAAATCCTTACCTCAGAATCTTCTTTTGAGCAAGACACAAAGTAAGACATTGCATTTTAAAAAAATATTTTTAAAGATTTATGTTATTCCTAATCGTGTATGTGTGTGCACGCACATGCACATAACACACACACACACACACACACACACACTCACACGTGCACATGTAAATGCATGTAAGTGCCCATAGAGTCCAGAAGAGGGCACTGAGCTGGCATTACAAACAGGCGTTGCCTGTGCTGGGAGCTGAATTCCAGTCCTCCCAAGAGTACCACACCTGCCTAACCTCTGAGCCCCATTTGGGTTGTCTGTTTGCTTGTTTCTGTTGTTTTTTTAACTCTGTTGTGATGATCTGTAAGATGTGCTTTTGCAGCTGTGTGTGCATAACGATTCACCTTTTGCTTCAACTTTTGCTTCCCTTTTCCTATTTTAAAATGCTTCTACGTGTAAAAGATAAGAAACTAAAGCGTAGGACAGGAAGGACGGGAATGAGGCGACGACCTGAAAACTTAGCTCTTTCACATAAGTCAATTGAATAAACATTTTTTTTTAAAGAAGGAAGTCACACTTTTAAACTGTGAATCAAGCCAGTCATGGGGCAGAGGTGAGAAAGAACAGTGTGATCCCTCAGGAAGAATGGAAGACAAGAAACCAGCGTCATTCTCTGACCCCAATATGGCATTAGATACATTCGTCCACTAAATCTGGTTTCTTCTTTCTTTGGTCCCCAAATTTTGAAGTTCTTCAATTCTTTCTTAGCCCATTTATTATCGCTCAAGGTGACACATCAAATCTTCAAGTGACAAAAGAGGGTACTTCCAGCAGGACTGTACAACGCGCATGGTTTCCTCTCTGTGCTGCCTAGAGATCAGCTGTATCCACCAGTGGCAGAGTCGGAACCAGATCTGAGGGGAATGGGTAGTCAGAAGGGGTACTGGATCAGGAAGTGCAGAAAATACATGCACAGGCATCCAGCTGTTACTTCTGTACTGGATACTGTTGCCCTAGAGATGGGCAACGTCATGTGTCTCAGCATCTCATTATCTTTCTTCTACTGCTTCTCTTGCCTCAACTTCCAAACTGTACAAAAGAGCACTACACACTCCAGATGTGAATTGCTTGGAGACAATCCTAGGGTCAGGGAAGAAGACGGGGTGTGTGTGTGTGTGTGTGTGTGTGTGTGTGTATGTGGTGCTCACAGGACAGAAAGCAAGCTGAGGAAGAGGCTATTTCAAACCACTGACTCAGAATACACAGTAAGAACCCTTGCCTTCTGGCACCCAGTAGCACTACCTCAAAGGGCAATTTTTCAGTCTGCATTCTAATGAACTGTTATCAAAGAATACAAGAGTTACTTGGAAGAGAAGTGTGAGTGATGAGATTTATGGGACCATGTAATGTTAAGAGTGGTGAAAAAGAAACCCGGAGGGTGAAACCAATCCTGCAGGCATCCATCCCTGCATTTACATTATGATTCATAACAGTATCAAAATTACAGTTATGAAGTAGCAACAAGAATAGTTTCATAGCTAGGGGTCAGCATGACATGAGGAACTATATTAAAGGGCTTCAGCATTAGGAAGGTTGAGAACCATTGGATTATGGGAAACCAGGAGACCGTGTACTATCAGGAAGCAAAGCTTTAGTGACTTGTTCTGCTCCACCCAGCTCACCTTTGACCAGTGCTGCAGCTGCAGGTCTCCAGGCCGTACCTCTTTTCCATGTCCCACCACGCATGCCCACGCTACCCATTAGAGTTTCTGTTTGAAGTCTTCCTCCAAAGCAATAGGAACTTACATAGATACGTGCAAAGCAAGACCTAAGGAGGGGTTAGGATGTCTTCTGAGGACTGGTTAGCCAAAGGGCCAGGAAGCAGCAGGGCACAAAGGCTTCAGCCTCCCATTCTTTGTAAGAACACTCTGACCTGGCCTCCCTCCGAGTGGTTCTTCTGAGCCCCTGCCCCGACCCCAGAAGACCTGAATGAGCTCAGTAGCAGGCTGTTTACTGACTTTCCCAGCTTCCTTTTCCAAAAAGCAAAACAAAAAGCTTTCTGCTTGCTACATGTCTTCTACAGTCTTTGAAAATAAACACCTCAACTTGAGTCCTTATCTCAGACTCTGCATTTGAGGCGAGCCACACAAAACTGTAATACTAAATGTGCTACAAGAAAGCAGGCTCCCAACAGAATGACATGAAAATGGTTCACATCCTAGTAAGACGGAAGCAGAAGTCCATATCGTTTAGAGTCAATTACCTCTGCCCTAACTACAGAATTCTCATCTGTGGTAAATCACATCGTGAGTGCAGGAAGCGTTGCTTATCCAGTGTCTCTGATATTTGAATGAAAAGTGGCACTGTTGATTCTAAGAGGATACAGTTGATTCGCTTTCATGAAAGGCCTTCCTGGTCTTGAAGTCCTCGATGAAGAAGACAGCAAATGATTTAGGGTCTGGGTACAAATAAAGAGACTGTGGGGAGAAGAAGAAAAACCCAGAATCTGTGCTAAAATGTTAGACTCAGAACTTAATTACAGGAGTGTTAGGAAGTAGAAGGACCGGGACTGTGAAGTTCTCCTATGTCAAAGCTCTGTGTCAAAGACCCATGTTATTATTCATAATAAGAATGAATAAGATAAAGACAACGAGGCTTCATTTAAGTGGGTATGAGTGTGGCCATGGATGTGGATGTAATCATGAATGTGGATCTGGAAAGGTTATGGATAATAAACCATATTATTATCTGGTTATTATTATCTTATATTCTGGATGCTCTTGAATCTCAAAGACCACAGAAGCCAGTCTCTCCCTCTTGCTAGTGGGCTGCAGTCTTCCCTGGATTGAAAAATAAGGAAAATCAGTCTTCCTTGGGATCCTCTCCACTGACTCCCTGATCATCCACAGATTGGTAAGGTGCTGGCATATAAAGTTGGGGACACAGAATCCCTATTGGAGACTGTAACAACCTGGCAGAGTTGTAGAACAATTCTGACAGAAAACAAGAAATGAGCTATGGCAATAAACTTAAAGGTGCAAAACTTAGTAGAATGATGGATATTTAAGAAAGGATGGGTCAAGTTTATTGACTTGGAAACATTTCTCCCACAACCCAAGGCTTAACATTACATCAAGGATACCTAGGATTTGTTCCAATATAATTGTTCTAAATGAATCGTGGGACAAAATGATGACATAGAGAGTCCCAAACTGCCTTTGGATTTTAAGGAATGTGCTGGAAAACTCCAGGAGGTGGAAAGGGGGGCTTTCAGGTGATATCCATTGACTGTATTTCCTAGGATAGTCTTCCCCATGGGAGATAAGACATGCACTAGCATTTTCTAAAAGGTCAGAAGAAAGTTTAGCCACAGAATGCATCTCCATAGAGCCTATAGAAAAAAAGGTTTTCTTTTCAAAGTTAATATAATTAAAATTGTATTGAAATTTGTGAACAATGATTCTTTTTAAAGTATTATTTTTATTAGATATATGCTTTATTTACATTTCAAATGTTATCCCCTTTCCTCTTTACCCCTCCTAAAACCCCCATCCCATCCCTCCTCTCCCAGCTTACTAACCCCCCTCCCACTTTCCTAGCCTGGCATTACCCTACCCTGAGGAAATCAGTCTTCACAGGGTCAATTGCCTCTCCTCTTATTGATGTCTGAAAAGACCATCCTCTGCTACATATGTAGCTGGAGCCATGGGTCCCTTCATGTGTTCTCTTTGGTTGGTGGTTTAGTCCCTGGGAGCTCCAAGGATACTGGTTGTTACATATTATGGTTCCTCCTATGAGGCTGCAAACCTCTTCAGCTTGTTGGGTTCTTTCTCTAGCTCCTCCATTGGGGACCCTATGCTCAGTCCATTGGTTGGCTGTGAGCCATGGGTATTTTGATCCCCCTTCTAAGAAAGACTAAACTATTCACACTTTGTTCTTCCTTGTTCTTGAGCTTCATGTGGTCTGTGAATTGCACATTGGGTATTCTGACTTTTTGGGCTAATATCCACTTATCAGCGAGTACATACCATGTGTGTTCTTTTGTGATTGGGTTATCTTACTCAGGATGATATTTTCTAGTTCCATCCATTTGCCTAAGAATTTCATGAATTCATTGTTTTTAATAGCTACTTCATTGTGTAAATGTACCACATTTTTTGTATCCATTCCTCTGTTGAGGGACATCTGGGTTCTTTCCAGCTTCTGGCTATTGTAAATAAGGCAGCTATGAACATAGTGGAACATGTGTCCTTATTACATGTAGGAGCATCTTCTGGGTACATGCTCAGGAGTGGTACAGCTGTATCCTCAGGTAGTACTATGCCCAATTTTCTGAGGAATGACAAAACTGATTACCAGAGTATTTTTACCAGCTTGCAATACCACCAACAATGGAGGAATGTTCCTCTTTCTCCACATCCTCGCCAGCATCTGCTGTCCTCTGAGTTTTTGATCTTAGCCATTCTGACTGGGGTGAGGTAGAATCTCAGGATTGTTTTGATTTGTATTTCTCTGATGATTAAGGATGTTGAACATTTCTTTAGTTGTTTCTCAGCCATCTGGTATTCCTCAGTTGAGAATTCTTTATTTAGCTCTGTACCCCATTTTTAATACGGTTATTTTGTTCTCTGGAGTCTAACTTCTTGAGTCATATATATTGGATATTAGCCCTCTATTGGATGTAGAGTTGGTAAAGATCTTTTCCCAATCTGTTGGTTGCTGCTTTGACTGGAAAATTTTTAAAATATGATTTTAGAGTTCAAGTAGACAGACTTAAACATCAAAGACCAGGTTGGCATAATCTGTACAACAGACAAGATGGCCAGAGAGTAACCAGAACTCTGGGATCCTAGGGGTTTGGAGATAACAATTAATAGAGCTTTGTATTCCTAGGTGTGGGGAAGGCAGGCATGGAAGCTTTCAATATTATAATTTGGCTTATGTCAACAATCCTCCAAAAAAGAAAAAGAAAGAAAGAAAGAAAGAAAGAAAGAAAGAAAGAAAGAAAGAAAGAAAGAAAGAAAGAAAGAAAGAAAGAAAGGAAGGAAGGAAGGAAGGAAGGAAGGAAGGAAGGAAGGAAGGAAGGAAGGAAGAAAGAAAGAAAGAAAGAAAGAAAGAAAGAAAGAAAGAAAGAAAGAAAGAAAGAAAGAAGGAAAGAAAGAAAGAAACTGAAAGAAACCAAACAAGGAAATATAGGTACTAGAGAGGATTGGCAACCATAATTGCAAAATGTGGTCTGGGTGAATTTCCAGGTCACAACCGTTTATCAGACCCAGAGCACAGTGGCTGAATAGGATGCCTTCTCCAGTACACATATGTACACTAACACCCTAGTTCTTCTGCTAAAGAACTATGTTTACCCAGACCTTGTAAAAGCTCATGATTTGAGGTGACACTAATAATAAGGGATCCCAACACCCTCTTGGTTTTATTAATAAAGTGCAGGATTAAACAATTTTTCTTGTTACTAAAACTACAGGGCCTAATAGCCTCAAGGGTGCCAGAGGCAGCCAGTAGAGGAGAGGTAACTCAGAATTCTTGTCAACTTACCCAACTTCTTCAGGGAACCACTATCTGCTTCAATAACAGTTTTTTCTATGGCCCAGGGGCCCACTAGAGACTGAATACCTTGCCATGAGACCTCAAGAACCTGTAAGTAGAGAGGCCCACTCTGGGCTGTATATTATCAAATCATCCAAGTTTTAAGTTCATACAACCCCCATGCGCCACGTGAGGAAAATTACATAGATAGGATCTAGCTTAACCAATTCCATGGTGCACAAGCCAGTTTGATGAGCTAGTGCCCAGATTCCCTGGCCACAAACCTATATTGGGCTGTCCCACACTTCATGTTCCCTGTGCCCAAGTGAGAGATGAAAAACAATACAATTCTGTTTGTAAAATGAAGTAACTTTAATAATGGACATGGCAGTACATGCCTGTAATGTCAACACTTAGGAGGGGGACATAGGAAGTTCAAAAGTCACTGTCAGCTATACAGTGAGTTGAAGGCCAGTCTGGGCTATATAGGACCCTATATCATATATACTAAACACACACACACACACACACACATATATATATATATATATATATATATATATATATATATATGTTTATATATATATATATATATATATATATATATATATATATATATATATGTTTATATATGGTAGCTATTTATATATGATATATATTTATATGTGTTTTTATATATGACATATTTATATATGATAGATATTTACATCGGATGTATATTTTATATATGACATACATTTTATATATGGAAATGGCTTATGAGGTCTGGAGTTTATAGAGAAAGAATGATGACCACTGGGTTTATAGAGAAAGAATGATGAAAGCTATATATATGCTGCATGGTACTGAATTGAGTTGACTCACTAGGACAATGTGACAAGAAAGATTATAATGTTGAGTGTAAAGAGGCATGTGGACAAAGAGTCAAATATGCACATCTTCATGTCTCACACTCTTGTCCATGGAAGAGCATTCATTACCAAAGAACCTGTCTGGTTCTGTCATCAGCTGGTCTTTGTTCTAGGCACTCCAGTGTAGTAAATCCATAAGCACAGTGGTCTTTCTGACAGGTAGAGAGGCCATGCACAGTCCCAATAGTATTGATTCCTCTCACTGAGCTTGCATAGCTGCTACTTCTGTGGAAGTGCTGTCATGCCAGCAGCAAACCCAATAGCTAGCATTTGATAGAGTACCAACCCTTCAAAGACACAGCAAGCACTTAGTGATAAATTGTTTCCATCAGGTCTCTCTCACACACCCTCCTGAAGATGAGGGAATGAGTCACCCTTACTGGAAGTGCCTTTGAGTCTGAATATGCATTTGACTGACTTGCCCATG
The DNA here is from genome assembly GCF_947179515.1 of Apodemus sylvaticus. Classification (NCBI taxonomy): domain Eukaryota; kingdom Metazoa; phylum Chordata; class Mammalia; order Rodentia; family Muridae; genus Apodemus; species Apodemus sylvaticus. The sequence continues at coordinate 33,786,961 of NC_067490.1, forward strand.
AATATTACTCCTAGGATTATTATTTGATGACTCACAGTGTGATTTATTTATAGACAGTGCATCCTAGAATGCAGGAAAGGGAACATGGAATCCATCCACTTTTTCTACCCTGTTATTCAGAAGTCCCTTTGCTAGAATGCTAGAATGGATTATCAAAGGCTTGGTTCACATAAGGAATAGGCTCTGCTTGTTTGGGAACTGCTGTTCTTGGTGTAGTATATGCCTTGAAATAATGGCGGATATATGGTCCAAAAACTAGACCTGGGTCTGGAAACCTAGATGAAGCAGGAATGGCTTCACACACTATCCTCTTCATTCACTTGCAGAATCTGTGCATTTTGTTTCCATCTACCTTTATGCTCTGTTAGATTAAAGGCTTGCAAGTTGTTGGGAAGAGGAAGACACTCATTGCTGCGAGAGGTCACAGAATAGCTCCTCAGGACTCTCTGTATGGTTTCCCTACTCATTTGGGAGCTTCAAGCCAAAGGTCTAACAGACAAAGGCACTTTTTAAATACCGGTGTGTTAGTTGATTCTGATTGTCATGACCATCTACAGTTGTTGCTAAATAATAGAAGCAAAAACAAATATTTCTAGACCTCAAAGGATTCATGTGATGTCCCTCTGTCCTTCTTCTGTCCATTCCTCTGTCCTTATGAAAGACCTGGAAAATAAATTCAATATCAGCAGTGTGTGTTTGGCACTCCCAGCACTCAAGAGGCAGAGACAAGTGGATCTCTGTGACTTTGAGGTCAACATGTGTTCTTCAAGAAGATAACTTACATCAGCTGAATTACTCGCCAAAGATGAAGATGTTCTAAAATTGATGGTGAATGTCTGGACTTGATAAATTCCAGTAGTAGAGTTTGAGATAGCTCCACCAGAGTCACCTGCTTACTTCATGGACTGTCTTGAGTCCCTTTGAAATTTTGAGAGGGGGTGGATTTTTATGGAGGGTAAAATGGATCTGTAGAGTTCAAGGGATAGATTGTGGAAAGTATCTTTAGTGTCCTGTACCACTTCTTTATGATGATTTATTGTTCAGGATTCTCTAGAGTCACAGAACTTATGGGTAGTCTCTATATAGTAAGGGAATTTGTTGATGACTTACAGTGTGTAGTCCAACTCCCAACAGTAGTCAGCACCAGCTGTGAACCAAGGATCTAGCAGTTGCTCAGTCCCACAAGGCAAGCAGACCAAGAAGAGAGAGAATCTTTCTTCTTACAATGTCCGTATGTAGGTCTCCAGGAGAAGGTGTGGCCCAGATTAAAGGTGTGTACCACCACACCTGGATCTGGGACTTGTTTTGTCCCAGATGACCTTGAACTTAGTGTCCTTGGATTCATAGTCACTATATTCAAGATCTCCATGTCAAGATCCAGGTCAGAAACTTGTATCTCCCAGCCTCAAGATCAGTATCACAGGTGAGCTTTCCAGTTCTGGATTGTAGTTCATTCTAGATATAGTCAAGTTGGCAGCTAGGAATAGCCACTACAGGTGCCATTTGCAGGTGATGGGAAATTAAAGAGCATGCAACAGCTCTTGCTCTCTCAAGGACTGCATGTCTTTACTCTTTCCACTGCATAGAATTCCCCTAAACTGTGTTGAATGACATATACTAGAGCAGTAGTTCCCAACCTTCCTAATGCTGTGACCCTTTAATACAGCTCCTCATGTTGTGGTGGCCCCCAACCATAAAATTATTTTTGTTGCTACTTCATGACTGTAATTTTGCTACTGTTACAAACTGTAATGTTAATATCTGTGTTTTCTGGTGATCTTAGTTGACTACTGTGAAAGGGATGTTCAATCCCCAAATGGGTTGAGCCCCACAGGTTGAGAACCATCACACAAGAGAGAAACTGAAACTGTAAACCAGTCCCCAATTAAATTTTTTCACTCAATAAGGTAAGAGAGTCAGTAGATTAATGTAAACCTTTCAATGGTGTGTGTGTGTGTGTGTGTGTGTGTATGTGTGTGTGTGTGTGTGTGTGTGTTTGTGTGTGTGTTGGTGTGTTGGGGCAGTGGATTCTGAGATGCATTCTACTGGGTTCTTCTGAGGACAGGTCCTAGAACTGAGTTCCAATGGGCATAGTATAGCCAATTCAATGATCCATTCTTTGGTAGCTTTTCCATCCTATAATTCTGCTTCATGTTTTCCCCAATCACCTACCATGTAAATGATCTACTTCATTTCTTACTGAAATGGAAAAGGGGTGTAGTAATCCCTCAGAGAAATAAAATAATTCAATACCACTCCCTATGTGCCACACTGGGCAGATCTGGAACATAGGAGACCTCAAAGCTGACCCTCACAGTGAACACTACCTCCAACAAGGCCACACCTCCTAATAGTGCCACTCTGTTGGGGTGTCTCATGTGCTGTGTATTCAGAAGCTGAGTGAGTTGTGTGCTCCTCTCCAGACTGCAACCAAATCTTGGAGCATTGTATTAATCTATGTAGTGTAAAGAATGTTCCCCAATAATTTCTGATAATGGCTAGGGCTTATGGCTGGACATAAATGATAAGGTGGTGGCACTTAGAATTGAGTAAGGGGTCTTGAGAGAGACCTAAAGAAGGAAAAGCCAGAGAGAGGAGGAGATGGTCATTAGATGGGATGGACCATCAGGAGCACTTAGCCAAGAGATGTACACTTTGAGGATAGCATGATGGAGCAGAAGCAGCTCAGAAGAGACCATATTGGCATATGACTGGCATTTGTGTGGGTGTTAACAGGTGGAAAATTAGAATAGCTCAGTCAAAAGTGGGGAAGAACTTTATTAAAGCTCACAGCACACATTGCACCTAACACAATAATTGTGGGTGACTTCAACACTGCACTTTCCTCAATGGACCGATCAGGAAAACAGAAACGGAACAGGGACACAATGAAACTAATTGAAGCTTTGGACCAATTAGATTTAACAGATATATATAGAGAACATTCTATCCTAAAGCAAAACAATATATCTTTTTCTCAGCACCTCATGGTACCTTCTCCAAAATCGACCATATAATTGGTCACAAGACAGACCTCAACAAATATAAGAAGATCGAACTAATCCCATGCCTCCTATCAGATCACTATGGAGTAAAAGTGGTCTTCAATAGCAACAAAAACAACAGAAAACCCACATACACGTGGAAACTGAACAATATTCTACTCAATGATACCTTGGTCAAGGAAGAAATAAAGAAAGAAATTAAAGACTTTTTAGAACTTAATAAAAATGAAGACACAACATACCCAAATCTATGGGACACAATGAAAGCAGTGCTAAGAGGAAAAATCATAGCCCTGAGTGCCTCCAAAAAGAAAATGGAGAGAGCATACACTAACACCTTAATGACACACCTGAAAGCCCTGGAACAAAAAGAAGCTATTTCACCCAGGAGGAGTAGAAGGCAGGAAATCATCAAACTCAGGGCTGAAATCAATCAAGTAGAAACAAAGAGAACCATACAAAGAATCAACAAAACCAGGAGTTGGTTCTTCGAGAAAATCAACAAGATAGATAAACCCTTAGCCAGACTAACCAAAGGGCACAGAGACAGTATCATTTTATATTCTAACCAATAATTCACAAGAGATAAGTGTATTAATTTCCCCATTTAATACTTACTACTTTCTATTTTCTTGCCATTTAGTTCGGTTTTAGAAATAGCCATCCCAATGGGAATGAAGTGGCATCTCACTGAGATTTGTTCTAATTTTCCTGATGGTTAGCGATATTAAGCATCTATCATTGTACTTTCGTCTTGGTAATTTCTATAGATTTTGGAAAAATGACATTTCAAGCTTTTGCCTATTTTTAAAATTGGGCTCTTTGTTTCTGGGTTTTTATGAATTATCTATATATTCTTGATATCAACCCATTGTCATGTATATGACCTGAAAATGTTTCCTTCTGTTGAAAAGACTTCCATTTCACTCTTGAGTGTGCCTTACTCTGCCAACAATTTTAATCTTTTTTTTAATTTTATTAGATATTTGCTTTATTTACATTTCAAATAGTATCCCCTTTCCTCATTACCCCTCCAAAAACCTCCTATCCCAACCCCATCCCTCTACTTACCAACTCCCCTCCCCTCACACTTTCCTGACCTGGCATTCCCCTACATTGTGAGGGCATCAAGTCTTCACAGGACCAATGGCCTCTCCTCTCATTGATGTCTGAAGAGGTCATCCTCTGCTACATATGAAGCTGGAGCAATGGGTCTCTCCATGTGTGCTCTTTGGTTGGTGGTTTAGTCCCTGGGAGCTCTAGGGCTACTGGTTGGTACATATTATTGTTCCTCCTATGGGGCTGCAAACCTCTTCAGCTCCTTGGGTCCTTTCTCTAGCTCCTCCATTGGGGACCCTGTGCTCAGTCCATTGGCTGGCTGTGAGCCATGGATTTTAATCTTAATGACAACCAATTTGTCAATTTTCAACTCATCGCCTGAGTTTTCATCTAGAATCATCATATTCTTCTGTCTGTCTCTGTCTCTCTGTCTCTCTCTGTCTCTCTCTGTCTCTCTGTCTCTCTGTCTCTCTGTCTCTCTCTCTCTCTCTCTATCTGTGTGTGTGTGTGTGTGTGTTCTTTCTGTCTCCCTCCCTGCCTCTCTACTCCCCATCAGGTGTCTCTTTGTCTCTGTTGGGCCGGTCCTCCCTTCCCCCCTCCTTCCCTCCCCTGTCACCTCCCCTCCTCTCTTCCTCCCTCTTCTTTCTCTCCCTCTGCCTTTCTTTCTCTCTCAGCCTTGGTCTCTCTGATAAGGTCTTGTTACATTATCCTGGTTTTCCTGAATCAGGGTCCCCACTAGCTCCTGGCACGAAACACTGCACCAGCTGCACTGACTTTGGAGCGCACATTTCAAACCTAATTTTGATTCTTCTGATTCTTAATCAGATATGTTATTGATTGCATTCCTGGCTGTGATTTTGATTCTGAAGTGCTGTAGTCTGGAGTTTATCTAGGTTTTCTGGGACTGAAATAAACACAATTTTACAAGCTTAAGAAAAAAAATATAAAAATGGTTACTTTCATAGATCTCTCATCAATTTTATAGCCGTCTTATTTGTTCCCAGGATCCTTCTTCATAAGGTCATGTAAACTTCACCTGCTTCATCATTAATTAGCTGTTGCAACTATGAATAAACTTTTCTTCACTCCCCAACAGCAATCATTGGTGTGGAGACCACCTCTGGGTAGACTCCCTGTGTAGACAGACCAGGCTAGCCTCAAACTCACAGAGATCTGCTTGCCTCTGCCTCCCAAGTGCTGAGATTTAAGGTGTGCACCACTATGCCCATTTAAAAATCATTCTGAATATATGAGACCATTTAAAATCATTCTGAATATATACACATATCGTGACTGAAATGTTAGCGTAAAAAAGATAAGACAGCCTAAGATAACTGTAGTGAAATAATATCAGAAAAAGGTTTACTTATAAGTGACTTTCAACTATTGTTCAGTGAATGAGAAAAAACCTGCCAGGTGTGGTGGCACAAGTCCACAATATTAGCACAGAGGAGGCAGGTGCAGAAGGGTCATGAGTTTGAGACCAGTATGAACAAAATAACAAATTCCAGGCATGCCTGGACTGCATGGTGAGATCCTATTTCAGTAATATCCAGAAATTGAGGTTTAGTATTGTTATGCTTTATAATGTGGAATAATGCAGCGGGACAGAGTGCCTTGGCAGGCCTGGTCAAGATGTCCCTCTGAGGAATTACACCGTATGACAGGCCTAGTATAAAGAAAGTTTATTGGGAGAGGAAAGGGAGCCTGAAAAAAATCAGGTAGAGGCAGAAAAGGGGCGGGGGCAGAGGAGAACAAAAAGAGAGAGGAGAGAGAGGAAGAGAGGGAGATGCTGGCCAGGAACATGTGAGAACACAGAGAGAAAGATGGAGAGACTGAAGAAAGGGGAAAGGGAGAAGTGTGCTAATGAATGGTCTTTTTACAGCCTGCTGCACCTGGCTCACACCAGGTGGAGGCAGGTAATGATGTAAGCTGTTGCTAGGTCACTGTTGCTAGGTTTCTGGGAGGAACCTGGTGGGACAGCCTATAAGGCAACACATATACTATATAATTCTAGCTCCCCTATTAGTTGGTTTGAAAATTTGGGTAACTCTACATTTCAGTGTGTACAAAACTAAGAGATTAGACTCCAAATTCCCTCCCAACTCTAATAGTTAATAATTCTTTTAATTTAATGTTTATTCCTCTGTCTGCTTGCAGGGACTTCCTCTGTACCAGCCTGTACCTGTGCTGGACCAAGGCTCTTGGTATGAACCGTGGGTTCTTGGGTGTTATCCCACAGGCCTGATGTTTCCACCCACTGCAGATGATTCCTCCTCAGAGAGAAATTCTAGAATGTGCCAGATGATAACTTTTACCATTGTTTGCCTCCCATCTCTACATAAACCGCTCTAGACAGTAAGTGCATAGAGAAAGAGAGTAATCTATCTCATGGACAGTTTTGGAACCTCCAGTCTTAAGACCTGCAGACCCATTTGTGGGTGGCTCTGGTGTGTCTGGAAGACAGTGACAGCGGCAAGCATGTGGCAGAACAAACTTGGTCTTGTCAAGACCGCAAGTGAAAGCAGAGGCTGTGGTCAGACAAAGAGCATCTTACAATCTTCATCTGTATTGAAGGAGCCAGGCCCTTAATATATGGGTATTGGAGGGATGTTTATCCAAACTGTAATACCCACCTACCTTGATGCATTGTTTCCACACAGAAGCATGTCTTCTGGAGTCCTCTTGAAGGCAATTGCATTTATTTTTCTATTCTGGATTTGGTTATAGTTCCTCTTCTGTATTGTACTGGAGCAAAGATGTCCTACAGGCATCTCAAAGGTTACCACATCCCACGCTGAATATATCTGTCCCTACTATTCCTTTTCTGAGGCGACACTCTTGAGTGCCCTGTTTCATCCAGCCTGAATGTACTGTTCACCTTTGCCCACCCTTTCCTTTATCTTATCACCAACATATCTAAGGTGGCAATTCCTCATGTCTCATCTACTAGGGACAATGGATTCCTCATCCACACAGGTGTCTCTGTGGTCCATTCTCCTCAGTCACAAGAATTTTGGACCAGAAATGCAAATCCAATTATTTCGTTTTGCTTGCTTAAGGCTTTTCAGGGGCTCATCCGTGTCATCAAAATAAGGTCACAAAGTCTTATTGTCAAAGCACATGAATTCACCTGCTCTGCCACACTAATATTCTGGCCTCCCTTTCAAACCTTGCTCTAGCCACAATGCACCACCTGATGTTTCCTAAATAGGCTATTCTTTTTTCGACTCTGTCTCTAGGGCTTTGGCTTTGTCACTCTCAGAGCTCATTTTTCCTTCCCCCTCTCTCCAAAACATGCATCTTTCAGCAGCTTATTTAAGTACTACCTTTTTGTATGTTGTGAAGCCTTCCCAGACACCCCAAGCCTAACTTAAGTGCATTGCTCCCGGAGTTCCTTTAAAACGCCTTCGTGGTGTTGCATATTCTTTACCAGTCCGTCCCCTCCACTACACTGTTGCCATCCTTAGGGCAGATACTGATCTTCAGCCTCCACACCAAGAAGTCATAACTCTTAGTGATGACTTTTGAATAACCTCTCATGATAGAAGCTGGTACTGCAGGAAGATTTGTCTATCTGGCACCCCTCCTTTTCTCTAGTGTTGTACACACCTTATTTAAAAGTAAGCCTCTGTGTTATGGGAGCATGAGGGTGTCATAGTATACTTTACATCATTGTGATTATTTGATAATAAACATAATTCTATGTAAAGTGGCCGATTTATTCATTACCTATAGGGAAAATGTCAAATTCATAGAACACTGGACATCTTCTGAGCGTAAAGCGTAGGGGTGGGTGGATTCTTTTGGCTTAAAGTAGTGATGGCAGACACTTGTGTGCCACAACTTCTAAGTCAGAGATGGAAGATGCAGGTACCTGGTTCCTTTAGGAGGAATTGTGGAAAGGAGAAGAAGGTGCAGGGACTCAGTTGATGCTACATATTGGTCTCTGCATTTCCTGTGCTACGCTCTTCCTACTCTGTTACAGGGACAGAACTCCCAAACACCTCTCTTGCCTCAGTAAGATATGAATATACAAATCTAGTGAACATTTTTTTTTATTGGTAATGAGAAGAACCAGAGATTGCTAACACGGTGGGGTTTCCTCTGCCCCAAATGTAATTAAATAATACAACTTTATCTCAGGTCCAAAGGAAACTCAATTCCCCAACCTCCAGAAGGCCATCCGTCTATCTAGAGATGAGCTCAGCCTATAGGACTATATGGGAGGATTTCTTGGGGTTAGATAAAAGCCAACATTCCTCGGGGAACTTGTGAAGCTGGTTCCCCTCTGCCAAAAGGAACCACTTCTCCTTCCTCTGGCAGAAGGGATGTATGGCTACCTGTGGTGCCTGTCAGAATATCAGAGCTCATGATGGCCGCCCGGCTCCCTCAGTGTCACATGCGCCTGTTACATTCAAAGTCCACGCTAGCATCCCAGCCCCTCTCTCTCCTCCCCTGCCCCAAACACCCTCCAGCTCACAGGCTTCCCCCACCCCTAGCTACCAGTTCTCCGTATAACCTCACTATTCTCGCATTGCGTTGTCCTCTCTCAACACTCTATCCCTGCTTCTTTCATGACGGTCTCTCTATTCTCTGCCCACTGCCAGTCTCTCCTTTCTGGCAGATCGCCCTGGCCATGTTCAGTCGTCTTTCTCTGCCTGCTCTGGACTCTTCAAGACATCGCTGGCTGTTCTCAAATATCTAAAATGAAAACCTTCCCTTAACCACATCGCAGAGCCATGGTGTCACCAGTTTAGATAGTTTCTAATTCTCTTCATCTTATTCAATGAGTGCTTAAGAGAGCAGAAAATGCACACACGTTTCTCATTGCCTGCCCGATTCAGAATGCTAGAACTAAATTCTATTTCTGGAAGGTCTACTACTGAAGTACCGAGCGCCTTGCATCTGGCAGAAGATGCTATCGGTTTTGATCTTCCCTTCTGGAACTCTTAACAGATCTGGAAATGTTTTAGGATCCTAGTCAATCTGCATTCTGTTTAGTTTTTGTCACATTCAGATACTTTGGTAGTTCGGCCCTCGATTCAATTTGCTAGCGCATTCAATTTTGTGTGGTGGCTACTCACACGTTAAAGAGGAATTGTATGAAGTGGAGGAACTCAGTTCCGAAAAACTGTATGGAAAACGTAATTTTCAAAATATAAGTATACTCCTATAAAGTTCATATTCACATTAACCTAAAAGGACCCCGCTTCAACACAGGATATATGTTTTTGTTGTGTATAAGTCATTTTACCTAGAAGGGCAGAGATGCTGAGAAAAGATCTGTATAAAGTAATATATTTAGCAAGGTGAAAACGTGCACGCAATGCCAAATCTTGATACAGTTCCCAATCCTTAAAGGCAGACATCTTGTTCCCTTGTTCGGTTCTCCCCTCTATATCCCAGTCCAATTCTAATTCCTAGCCAATTATATTTTATATTTAATTGTTCCAGGCTTCATCACACCGAGAAGTGGGGTACAGCTGACTGTAGAGATATACATAGGCGCTTGGCATTGCTTCATTCTAGCCTGGCACACATTAGATAATTGTGACCCTGAAATGCTTGAGTCTCGGTGATTTTGAGAAGACCAATCGCGTGTAGGATTACGGATCTCCCTCTGTTTCACTACCACTTCTCCGGTGTAGAGATGCTTGACCTTAAGTTCCTATATTCCTGTTGCTGGGCCCACACACAAAAGGCACGTGCAGCTGTCAAGCTTCCTGCTTGTTGCTAAGCAAAGGTCACCATCAAATTCTTATTTTGTTTGGACGATTTTTTTAAAACACTAGATTGCACACTCAGGCAGGGCAATAGCTAATGGTTGCAGAATGCGGTGAGTGGGTAGGTTAAGGAGCTGGCAGCTGTGGGTCTGTGTGATGAAAAGTAAAACAACGCTGCGGGATGCTGTGGGAACTCTCGAGCTGCGGGGTTGTAAGGCCCCGTGCGACTGTGATCTGGAGGCCTCGGTGGGGCAGGGCGTTTAGTGTGGGGCTGAATAGCCATGTAGCTACCGGAGTGCGGAGGGACAAGTGCTAGTGGCTAGAGGGCCGAGAGGTGCAGGGCTGCAGATTGCGGGATCGCAAATTTGCAGGTTGCAGGGACGCGGAGCTATAGGCTGGATGGAGGCTTGAGGATCAGAGTTGGGCTGCGGACTGAGGAGCTGCAGGTTGCGGGGTGGAGGGCTGCGGGGCGGGGAGCTGCGGGGCGGAGCTTGACTGCGGGGAAATGACGTGGCCACCCTCGCGCGCTCGCCGAGCCCCGAGCCGCGCGTCCTGGTAACGGCGCTCGGCGGCTCCCGCGTCCCCGGCCCCGCCTCCCGCCGCTGCAGCCCGCCCCGTCTCCGCCTCCCTCCGCAACCCCGGCGGCGGCGGAGTCTCGGGGCCCGGTGGCCGCTGCTTGCGGGACTCTAGCCGCGACGTCGCCAAGCCGAGGCAGGGGGACGCGGCCGTCGCGGGCGGGCAGGGGGTGCTGGCTGCGGGGACCGGAGGGCACGGGCCGGCGGGTCGGCAAGCGGTCGCCCGGGCTGTCGCCTGTCCCGCGTCGTCGCTGCGCCGGCCTCGCCCCGCGCACGGGGGCAGGTGCCCCGGCTGGGGTCTGCCGGGAAGATGGCGACCCCGGGCATGAGCTGGCAGCAGCATCAGTATTACGGTAGCTCCGCGTCTGGGCCGGCCAAATTTGCGACCTCCCCGGCTGCCGCGCAGCTGGCCGGGCACAACATGGACTACAGCCAGGACATGCACCTGAAAATGAGCAAGAAGATCGCTCAGCTCACCAAGGTATGGGGTGCTGGGGCTCGGGGTTCAGGAGGGGCTCCTAAGAGAAGCGACAGCCCGAGTTGCCTCCTGGCCCCGCCAAACTTGGGTGGAACGCTGGCCACCTAACTTGAGCTAGACCCGCACACCGCACCGCGGGATTTACAGGGCTTGCACTCCATTACCGACTGGGGTAACCTGCACAGCGCACACGAGGACTTACTTTCTGGGTTCCACAGTAGTAATGGACTTTTCCTGTTGCTTAAATGCCTCTGCCAAGGGCTGCACGAAGGACCGCGCTACAGTACCCGGTGAAGTACTGTACTGGTTTACCTACTATGACCTGGAATTCTCAGAGTTAATCGGTGTCTGCTACTGGTTACACTGTAAATGAGAGAATAAACTTCCCGAGGCTATTCAGAAGACTGTAGGAGGGTAAAACATACCTTGCGTGCCATTTTAGGGATTTAATGAGTCATTCCTTACTTAACCCTCACAAGATGTCAAGTAAGGTTTATTAGATGAATCACACTGTGTTCGCATTTAGTAAATGCTCCATCTTATCAGAAGACCTTCTCAAGAAGCCCATGGACACATCACCTGCACAATGTTCCAAGCGTAGCTCAGGGTGGTATGTCCGTTAGTGAGTCCTTTTTCGAATTTAGTCAACACTGATCGTGAGGGTTGCTTTTGTGTAGCTCTTAACCAGCAGTTTAACGCTGTGTGGAACCGATCTGGGGGTCTCTGGAAGTCATTCGTGGTGACCAGGTTCCCTAGGACTGTTGCAGTGTTGAAGAGGAAGGTGGGCTTGAGGAGGGTCACTGCTTGATAACCTCTTGAGATCTGACTCAACCCCATCATACAATTTCACTAGAGTTTAAAGAGGGGCAGAGGCACACTTGTGAAAAGGGAAATGAAGAGATGGGGGAGGGGAACGGATTCAGTAAAGCGATGTGAATGATGAGTCAAACAAAGATGATGCAAAGGAATGAAGGGATGTAGAGAAACACAAGATGGAAACATCAAAAGCCACGTGATCGTGACTCTACCCATGCAGAGCAACAGGACCATTTGTGGAGTTGCCTTCTCTTTTGGATTGTTTGCCTTTGGTCTAAGCACCGTCCTAAGAGATGCTGCACATACCGTTGGTCCTGTTTGCTTTCGTGAAGGGTCCTCAAACCCAGAATGGAAGGTGTAGGATGTAACTGTGGTAGCCGCATATTATCAGAGCATTTACATGATTGAGGCTAAAAGTCCGGACTCCTAGATAGTGTGTTTCATCTTTAGAATGCTGGTAGCCACAGTGATGCTCATGGATTTCCTCTTGGTTTTTCTTGCACCGTGTCCACAACATCTGTGTTCTTATTTTAGATTGTAACTCTCCGAGACTCCTGTGACTAACACTCCATAGGTTAGAAGTGGGATTCTGTATTTAATAAAAGCTGTTTTTCTTCAGTAAACTTTCTCCCTTTCTATTCACACTTTCAATTTCCTGTCCCTTTTTTTTCCCCCAGTAAAAGCAATTCAGCCACCGCTTGCTCAGGTGGGATATTAAGGGAATGATGCTATCTTTCTTCCAACTATCATGAGCCAGGTGCTGCTGGCCCCGGGCTGCTGCTACTGCTGAGGGTTGCCCACACTCTGATATCCTGTAGTTACTGTATCTAACCTCCTGTCAGCTTGGAAGGGCTGCAGACATTTAGTCCGTGGTAGTAGGCTTTCGGTGTAACACAGCTGACATTTTAGATTGGGCAGTTTCCAATCTAGGGGGCTGTCCTGTGAGGTTCAGAGATGCTTAGTAGCATCCTTGCAAACTGTGGTTATAAGTTGCACATGCCTCTCCCCTACACTTAGAAGTGACAATAGATAACTCCACAGAAATGACCAAGTGTTCCCTGGTCAGGATAGTGTAGGATGTTGGTGAGGGATGGTAGCCATGAGTTTTACTGAAATGTCTAAGGCTTCCCCGGCCCCAACCACTGGCCTTTATATTTCTTAAGGTAAAGCCTGCCACTGAAACAGTCTAATAACAGATCCATTTCAGTCTGCCTCACAAACCTTAAAAAGCCGTTTCCTTTATTTATCACCTTAGAAACTGTCAAACTTTGTAGTTGCTTATGCTTGTTGTGAATAGTTATGTCGTAAACCTTACATCACGAATGTGCATGTAAAAGGATCGTTGGAAGTTAGATGTTCCATTGTATCTGCTGCCTGAGATTTTCATAAAGCGTTTATTAATGAGTTCCTATCAGTAGGAGGCAAATAAAATAGAACTATGGTTGGAATTTGATTTTAGCTTTTGTTTCAAAATAATGTACTGGTGAGATAACCATTGGATTAGGAACCTGGGATTAAAGAAGAGTTCTGTTGATAAAGTGCTTGTCTGTGAAAATTGAGGACCTGTGTTTGGTCCCCAGAACCCACATTAAAAAAAAAATCTGGGGTGCACCATACATTTTGAATCCCAGAGCTTGGGGAGCAGGAAGCAGGAGGATCTGTGTGGCTTGCTAGACAGCTAGTCTAGCTAAAGCAGCCAACTCCCGGTTGAGGTAAAGACCCAGTCTCAAAGAATAAGATGGAGGGTGATTGAGGAGGACACCTGGTGTCAGCTCTGGCCTCTATGCATATACACGTGTGCAAGTGTGCACACGACACACATATACCACCACCACCAACAACAACAGCAACAACAACAACAACCAAAGAATCAAATGGACTCTCACCAGCATTAAAGAAACAGCACGATTAAGAGCTCGCTTTGCTGATCTCACATACTATCTTAGTTAGAAAGTTGTTGACCTTGAGTAAGTCATTAACCCTGAGCCTTACTCCCCTATTGTGACTTGGTGTCACAACAGGGATAACAATAGGATACAAAGAGAGTTGTAATGGCATGTGGCATCTCTTAATTAAAAGTGCCACTAAAAATACTTACTTTATACCAACAAAGTATTAAGGAAAAATGGGCTAGATACTTTTAAACTTTTTTAAAGGAGTGTTTTGCTTTAATTTAAATCCATTTTTTTAAAGGACAGGCTCTCACTATTTAACTCAGATTAGCCTCAGAGTAACAGTGACTCCTGAGTTCTGCGCTTGATAACCTCATCGACACTGTAGTTATTTTAAATGTTTCCCATTCAGCTCTATTAAAATATGTATAGCAGATCATCTATTGAATAACAGTTTCAAGGTTTCACATCTTGATGAGGCTTATTTGATTGTCTTTCCACTCAGTGTCTGGGATCACACCCAGAGCCCTGGAAATGCTACGCATGTACTCTGCCCCTGAGCCATAGCGCCCGGCCCTTCAGCATATTTGTAATGAATGAAAATACGCAGAGCGTGATATTTGCTTAGATTCTGTTTCCTAAGAATCCAGGAGAGCAGCCTTTTCAAGACAAGAATAGCAGTTCTTAGCGGACATTTTATACACAGGATCTTTACTAAGAGAGTGAGGGGCAGGGGGTACAAAACAGTCTATCTGCTTGTTACTGAGGAGTATTCAGGTCGTTTATGTGAAGAGTTGCAAATGAGTGCCGAATTGTTGGTTGACTCCCGTGTTGTGGCATGTTTCTGAAATTGTTAATGGCTAATTTCAAGGCAAGGGAGAGGCCAAATGGATTCTGTTGTAATTTGTAAGACCCCGATTCTGTACTTGCCCCTCTGTTGACTGCTTAGAGACTTATACAAAAAGCAGAGCTTGAACAGGGCAATGGTGGCACACACCTTTAATCCCAGCACTTGGGAGGCAGAGGCAGGCAGATTTCTGAGTTCGAGACCAGCCTGGTCTACAGTAAGAGTGAGTTCTAGGACAGCCAGGGCTACACAGAGAAACCCTGTCTCAAAAAACCAAAAACCAAAAACAAACAAACAAAAAAACCCAAACCAAACCAAACCAAAAAAAAAAAAAAAACAAACCAAAAAAATAAAATAAAATAAAAAAATAAAATAAAAAGCAGAGCTTGGAGACGCAGTTACGAAACAACCTTGTTAAACAACCTTTATCCTTGCCCACCCGCTCCAACCTTGCGTCCCTTTAAATTTACTTCTTAGGACTGAATCATTTTCTGCTACTCGTGGACTTGATTTTTCTAGTTATCCTCAGACAATATAGATCATTCTCAAGTTACTAGGTAACAGAAGTCTCAAATTTATCAATGCATCCAGTGCAGACCATGCGATCTCCTGGGCAGACATGCGTGCAGGGGAAGCTCCCAGTGCTCAGTTGACCCTCTTCAGCCCTGCCTCTTGCAATGGGGAAGGGATTTCATGGACTTTTTTTTGCTTCTGGCGTGCATGCCTGTATTTATTCTCTTCACAGAGTCTGGTCATAGATTCAGGTCGGCCATCTTTCTTGGTCTCAATGTTTCCCCGCCCAGCTTCCTCTCATCCTGTTGATGAGGCTTTTAGGGGATGGTTCCGGTGCCAGGTCCAGAGCTCTTCACAGTGCTTGAAGTGTCACGACGCTCTCTAAGTGGCCCCCTCAAGACTGTCTTCTCAGCTTCAGTGTGGGAGAGGCATCTTTCCTGAGATGCTTCTCTGTATCTTCCCTAAGGAACACCAGATGCATTCTGGGATCTCCACAGAGCTGCTCCTCACAGCAGCCGGCATAGGGGGTGTCCTGCCTCAGCGCCTCAGCCCGGTTTAACTTTTAGTCTTCCTCCTCTGGCATTTTAAAGAGTGCTTCTTCGGCCACCTGCTTTGGAATGCTGCTTGACCGCCTTTGTCTCTGAGTGGAAAGTTCTGTTTTCCTCTCTTGCTGTTTTAGCTTGTACCTCTTTAGGTAACAGAGCTTTTAGTACACCTTGTCGCTTACAGTTATAACTCGCAGATGGTAGAGTATGAGATTGAGGAAAAGCCTTCTGTTTGGTCTTTAGCCTCACGCCTGTCCCTTTCAGTTCCCAGCGGTGGCCTTTGCACCTGGAGCTGCCCTGACCAGTTTGGTCCTTTGGGGACTTCCTTCCTCTGAAGGTTTCTAGCATTTGTTCCTTTTATTCCTTATTTGATACTTAGGGACGAAAATTGGTCCCTAGTGTTCATCATGTTCATGACTGTACGCATTCCCCTTATTTGATTGTTGGCTGTGCAGCTGTAGGGACCGGATCTTTTATTTCCTGTAGCTTCAATATGAAAACTTCTCACAGTATATACAAGTTGCTGAGTATTTGTTGAGGAGGTGGTAATAGGAAAGGAATTTTGTTGTGAAGTGGAAAAAGTATTTTTGAGAATTGTATCTGCTGCTTTCCTGGGTGAGCTGTTAAAATCATCTCAGCCATTTAACATTAAACTATTGATAAGAGCTACCCGAACTTCATTTTCGTATAAGAAAAAAGTAAAGTCTTTGTCTAAAATTTGACATTGTCATTTCAGAATGCAATTGGTGTGCTGGTTTCATAGATAACTTTCTTTTTAAAAGTCTTGGGATCGTTTGGAACTGTTTATCAACGTTCTAAACAAAAATGTATTTATGCAGTGGGACGACTGGTAAACATATCAAGCAGTTCCATCTTCTCTTCATAGATAAACCGATTTTATGTATTTATTTTTCAGATTATAATGTCATTACGTCATTTCACTTCCCCCTTCCTCTCTCCAGCCCCTCCCGTGGGCACTCTTGCCCTTCCCTGTGGTTTAACCAGTTTGGGCCCTCTCCCCTTGGAGAGGGTTCCTCCCACTCTCCTCATTCTTAACTGCATGTAGGTCTTTGCTGAGGGCCCAGGCGTCCTGAGCTTTTCTGTTCTATGTTATTGAAGTCACCCTTGTTTAGCCCATATTTATCTGGTTATTGTTGGTGAGACTTACGGCTGTAACTTCTCGGACATTTACAGCAAACACAATCCCACCACAAACTCTCTGCTCCCCCGGGGTGCTTACAATGTCTCCACCCTCTCTTCTGCAATGACACCTGGCCCATAGGTACAAGAGTTGCTTTATAGACCTGTCAGTTAAAACTGGGGCCCACAACTCTGCATTTTGATTGGTTGTGGCTTCCAGTCAGGCTCTCTGTTGCAAAGTAAAGTTTCCTTGATGAAGGATGAGGACTACACTTACCCATGGGCATAAGGACAAATATTTAGAATGCAGCTAGGGCTTATGCTGGTTGAATAGAGTGGTGCTCCTCCAAGATCCATGACTTCACTTGCACTGAATCGTTGGCTAGGTTTTCAATGCTAGGTTTGATTTCCCTTGTGTTGAGTTAGTCTCAAGTCCAATTAGAAAGCTGTTGGTCATCATTGGGGTAAGTATGCCACTACTGTACCCTTATTGTGCCATGCTGGGCACTGTGTGGCTCCAAGGCACCATAGCTGGGAGAGACTATTGGTAGCTTTCCTCTGTGAAGGTTGCATGGAGCCTTCTGGTACCATCAAAGCTAATCCTCAGGGAGGAGGCTTTCGGGGTCAGACCCAGCTCAGGTCCTCTGGGTGCTGTGTCCAAAATACAGTGTCTTCAGAAGTAGGCTTGTAGCTTCCACCTTTGGGAGGTAACTGAGAGTAACCGAAGTAGTCTAAAATGTTTGGGGAATCTCATATGCAACCCTGCAAAAGAGGGCTCCTCATGCCTGGTGTTGGGACTCTTGTTAGATTGTCTCTGACTCTTGGGGGAAGTACTGTCAGCCTAGATGGGGAGATTTTATTTAAACTATGTATGTATGTGTTTTGTGTGTGTATGTGTGTATACATATATGTATGTGTGTGTATATATACACATATATGTATGTATGTATATATGTATATGTATGTACAGACTCATATGCATTATAGATATATTTATGTAGATACACAGTAATATGATTCCTTATGACTTTTTCAGACATTCTTTGTTATTTTACCCTCTGCTCCTTCTGTATTTATCTCCCTCTCTAATTAAAGCGCCCCCTATTTTCCCATTTTCCCCTTCAGATACCTTGTACTTGCTTTTCCTCTTTCTGCTGCCCCTGCCCACACAATGGCCGCCTTTACTCCCCTCCCCCACACAATGACCCCCTTTATTCCCCTCCCCCACACAATGGCTGCCTTTACTCCCCTCCCCCACACAATGGCTGCCTTTACTCCCCTTCCCCACACAATGGCCCCCTTTACTCCCCTCCCCCACACAATGGCTGCCTTTGCTCCCATCCCCCACACAATGGCCACCTTTACTCCCCTCCCCCACACAATGGCCCCCTTTATTCCCCTCCCCCACACAATGGCTGCCTTTGCTCCCTCCCCCACACAATGGCCCCCTTTACTCTCCCATACTTTGTACTTGTTCGGGTTATAATCTTTCTCTGTTTTTAAGAATGAGATACTGCTGCATAAATGTCTAGTTTGGGTTTCCAAGCTTCTACCGTTAAGTAGCCTCACAGCATAAACATCTGGCTGTTTGAGCACACGCTAGCACACGCCAACTGCAGCCCCCTCCTTCTCCCATGTCACACCGCAGCTCTCCCATTGTCTTGTGCAGTAGCGTGGACATAATAGTCTAGTCAGAGCTGAGTGGATTAATTTCTGTGATTTGACTAATGCGCACGAATGCATGCTATCCAGAGAGGTGTCGTCATGGAGCCCTGCAATCCTAGCACGTGGGAGCCAAGGCAGGAGGATTGTGATGAGTTTGAGGCCATCCTTAGTTCCACAGTGAGTGTCAGGCCGGTCTGGGGTCCATAGCAAGTCCTGTTTCAAAAATAGAAACAAACAAATGAAAAGCTACACTATCCTATTAATTGTCCACACCCACCCCCTTTTTTAGAAGGGGCATAGGAAGGATAGAACTGCCTTTATAGTTAAAGGAAGAAACTCTGGACAAAATTTTAGTCTCTAGCTGAAACCACTCATGTACAGACACAGAGGTTGAGGATCCAAAATTATGGGGCACTTATATGGCCTGTCAGGACTTAAGCTCGGGTTCATAGATGGTTCTGGTGTGGGCAAATGAATTTACAAGCCTTTTTTTTCCCCCTGAGTTTTCCCTCTTTCCAGTTTTATTTAAGAGGTCACTGTTTTTTTCAAAAAAATTATTTATTCACTTTATATTCCTGTTCACTGCCCCTCCTCCCAGTTACCCTCTCCCACAATCCTTCCTCCCACCCCTTCCCCTTCTCCTCTGAGAGGGTGGAACTCCTTCCCCCCAGCCAGGTATCCCCCCCATCCTGGCATATCAAGTCTCTGTGGGGCTCGGCACATTCATTCCCACTTACAGGCAACCCTTGCTCCAGTGGATAGCTCCACTCCAATTGTTTGGGACATACATGAAGACCAAGCTACACATCTGCTACATGTGTGTGTGTTGGGGGGTGGCAGTTGCTAGCACCAGCCCATGTGTGCTTTTTGGTTAGTGGTTCCATCTCTGAGAGCCCCAAGGGTCTAGGTTAGTTGATTCTGTTGGTCTTCCTGTGCAGTTCCTATCTCCTTCCAGGCCTACAATCCATCCCCCAACTCTTCCATAAGAGTCCCCAGGCTCCATCCACTGTTTGGTTGTAGGTCTCTGCATTCCCTGAGTCTGCTGCTGGGTGGAGCCTCTCAGAGCATAGTCGTGCTAGACTCCTGTTTGCAAGCACAGACGGGTACCATTAATAGTGTCAGGGACTGGTGCTTGCCCATGGGATGGCTATCCAGTTGGCCTGGTTATTGGCTGGCCACTCCCTCAGTCTTTGCTCTATCACCCTTCTCTGCATTTCCTGTTGACAGGATAAATTTTGGTTTGAATATTTTGTGAGTAGGTTGGTGTCCCTATTGCTCCACTGGGGTTCCTGCCTGGCTACAGGAGGTGCCCTCTGCAAGTTCCATATCCCCAGTGCTGTGAGTCACAGCTAAGGTCACCCCCTGATTCTTGGGTGCCTCCTTTATCCAAGGTCTCTGTCATGTCCTGGGGATGTCCCCCCAGATCATCATTCCCATCCTTTGCAGATTTCCATTCATTCTCATCTGGGAGGTCACAGTTGTTATTTCTGTTACTGGAGCAATATTTTGCATACCATCCAAACCAACAGATATTTGATAATATTGAAACCAATCTTCTTCTTACCCACACTGTAGTCATTTTCTAGATTTAAGGCTCTGGAGATAGTTCAGTTGGTAAAGCATTTGCTGTGCCAAGCATCATGCCCAGAACCCAAGGGGAAAACCAAGCCAGGCATGGTATTGTATGCTTGTAATCCCAGAAGCAGTGAGGCAAAGAGAGGTGGGTAGGTGAATCCCCAGGGCTCACTGGTCAGCTAGAGTAGCCTAGTTGATGGGTTCTAGGTCAATGAGAGACCCTATCTCAAGAAAGGAAGGAAGGAAGGAAGGAAGGAAGGGAGGGAGGGAGGGAGGAAGGAAGGAAAAGAAAAAGGCCTAGTGCCTGAGGAACAACCTGCCTGAAGCCCTCCCCCACTCCCTTCCTCTATGTTAGGTAAATGTCATATAATTTTTGCGTTTTCATTGATGATGACTAAATTGCAGATTTATAAAGCTGTTAAATGAATTGACTGAGAGGTTGTCTTGCTCTGTGTGGATATTACTACTGTAGTAATTTGAATGGTTTTTTTGTTGTTGTTTTATTTTTTGTTGTTGTTGTTTGGTTTTTGGATGCTCGCTTAACTGTGTTGTTACTTAGCCACAATTCCTTGAAGGCTATAAACCAGAAAGCTTCCAGTTTTTAACACGTTGTTCCTTTTTTATCCATTTGCTTACAAAACCTTCCATCTGCCTCTTCCTACCAACCCCTCGAGGAATGGGATGGGCCATCAAGATTCAGTTGTTCCGTGTCCATATATGTGTGTGTTTCATGAGTTATAGTAACCAGGTGAATTGAGTGATGTCAGCTGCTGCACTCTCAATTCTAAAATGATGAGTGTCTCTGGAAAGCTTGGATCTCTTCCATGTGACTTGGGCATGAAGAGGAACCTAGGTCTTCAAAACCTAGTTAGATACTGGGTGGCAAAGGAACCTACTGACGAGATGCTGTCATTTTGTCCTGTGAGCGGATCCTGTGAGATTTCAACAACAAAACAAGAAACCCTCCTCTCGTAAACATCCAGATAATGTCAGTGTGATGCCGAGACTGGTGTGCTTCACAGGAATTTACCCAAACCACTAGTTTTTGTTACAGACCATTCATCTGCTGTGGGATATCCAGGGTCCTCTGGTCCAGGAAGGCACAGGTCCGGCTGAGATGACAGACAGAACAAACCACACACACACAGAGGCGGTTTGAACTGAATGTATTTTGGAGCTCTAAGGCAAGGATTTTTATACAGGAAGAGTTGGTATTACCATTTCAAAAGATGTAGCCAGTGGGGCAGGCACAATTATCATAGCCATTTGGTCCAAGGAAATGCAACATCAGGAACAAAGTTTCTCAAGAAACAGATACAGAGGATCAATTTACAGATGCCATCAAACTTCCTGATTAGAATACAGAGTCACTTATATTTTACAGCAAACCTTCAAAGAGTTTGAAGTTTCTTATACCACCTGGGTCTTAACAAGTTCTTGTGAGAAATCCTTATCTAACATTTAGCCTTTTACCTTGTAAAACAAAAAAACTTACTGACTAAATTAATGCTTTCAGTACCAGAGTGCCCGAGCCATCCTCATATATATACGCACAGCCATAAAAACCTGCATGTGGTTGGAAGGTAGTAATTATGTAAACAACTATGAGGCAAGGCACTGAAATTCTAAAATGGGGGTTGGCGATCAGTGAGTTGACTTCAAAGACCGGATTATCAGCCAGGCCTTAGGAATCCCGGTGAAGAGAGAAAAGGAGGAAGTCAAGGCAAACTGCTACTTGGGAACTAAGGGCCCATCTTAAATAGCCAGAAAGTAAGAGAGTACAATAAATTGCCAGGTGAGATTATCAGCTTCCACAGCTTCCAGAGAGTTCCGTTTTTCCCAGGAGGCATTTCTTTTCCGCCTCTGTCTGTAAAATATCATTTTTACAGACATCACTGGGCCACCGCGGCAAGTTTTTTTACTGTAGAAAGTTTCTGTCCTACAGATCCTTTGTGACTATGAGGGACATTAAGGAGCTGTCACAGTTGGTGCACAGTAGGCGTTTTTGGAGGTAGACACCTGCAGGGAACATTTGGTATCTGAATTTAGCATTAAAAATGTAAAACAATGTTATAAATGATAGCTTGGTGGAGGGTGTGTTGCCATCTGGTTTCTTTTAAGCCTATTTTAGCCATTTTAAGCCTCTTTTAGATCACCTGGTAACCAGTTGGTTCTTTGAAATATTGCACATTGAGTATCTCTTATCCAACATGCTTGAATTAGAAGTGCTTCAGATTTCCAAGATTTTTATTTGGACATATTTGTGTAGATTTTACTGGCAGAACATTCCTACCTCAAAAAGTCCGGGATGCTCCAAAATTCAAAATGTTTGAGTTGCTCGGCAGTGTTCACAAAGCTTTTAAGAGTTGGGTACAGCGTTTGCCTGTAGGCTGAGCTATGAGAGAACGTTTGGCTAGAGGATTGCCTGAGCTCATGAGTTTGAGACCAGCTTGGATAGTACTGAAACCCCGTATGGGAAAAAAATAAACAAAGAAAGGAACTGCTGAGATTTGAGAATATTTCAGATTTCAGTGTTCAGAAGACAAAGATCTTCACCTTGTCCTGGAAAACCGCAGCCAATCACTTCTTGTCCGACAGTGAATTTTGGAATTGCCAGCCTTTGCACATGGGAGATTGCCAGCTGTAGTCAGTGTTTGGGTATAATTAAAACATCTGAGGCCGAAGCCAGTGTTGTAGAAAATATTTTCTTAGCTGTTGCTAAACTGCATCCACAGACAGCTGTCATTCGTAGACCTTGAGCTCGTAGCATTAAGACTTTCATCCTTCCTGCCAAAACTGGAGCAAAACCACATGGGAAGTCAAGTTGGATACGTACGTGTGTGTCCTGTTCCTCTTGCTTCTGAAACTCTGATGTATATATACATGGGGTCTCAAAGCTCCGTAGTGCCCCTGGAAGATGGAATAGCAAACACTAATGGCCAACCATGACATGTGAGGTGGGAACTTCAGATTTAGCTCAATCTGGAAAATTCAATGTCTCCATAAACACTAAGCTAAGCACTTTTAATTACTTACTTCTGTTATTTACTACCATATTTGGGATAGGGAAAATAAAATACTGATCATCTGTATCATAACATTTATGAATAAATTATGAGAATCCTACTTATACTATTTTCATACTATGGACACCTTTTTCTGTTTGTAGTAGAAAGTTATATAAATGTTCTGGTCAAGCAAAGAAACTTTGTTTCCTAAACACTTCCTTAATAAGGTTTTGGCACCCAGATTTGTACATTCCATTTGGTGGTTACGAATCTCCTTGGTGTATTTAAACAGGGAGTAGAAAGAAAGAACGGAGGGAGTGAGTTCAGGAAATGTGGGAGTTAGTGTATCTGTGTGGGGGGCAGAGTGGCACCCCAGGAGAGCTGCACAGTGGTCATCAGCCAGTCAGAGCCATGGCTCCCTTATCCCTGTGTGAATGTGAGTTACAGCCTCTTTGTGTGCTGCCTTGCAGTAAATGTTTTCACCTCTCTGGACCTCACTGTAAATTGACATTAACAGAGTGTAGTGCGCAATTGCAAAGGTCAAATGAGATAATTTATGTAGGCACGAGGCGGTCAATAAATGTCAAATCCTGTGCGCCTCAGTCCCCCACTCCGTCCCGGGCTTAGCCTCTGCCAACACTGTCTCTAACCCAAAGTGTGTTTTGTTTTGCCCGTGGTCTCTTGGATGGAGAGGTGTCTCCCATCGTTGGCAACCATAGCTAGAAGCAAAGGCCGAGGAGTAATGAAAATCCGGTCAGTTCTCATTATTCAAAGCAGGTCGAATTCCATAGTCTGAGTTATCTGGCAAATTAGAAACAGGTTGGTGACAACCCCTGCTCTCTCGTGTCCTTAACATGTCAGCACGCAGTGCCTTTAAACATGTCTGCCTGAAACACACGTTGTGCGTCATTGGTTCAGCGGACACTGAGTTTGCTGTGTAATCCATGTCCAAATGGAGCTCATGTAACACACTGTGCGTCTTAGGTTTAGAGTTAGGTACACATGTTAGCAGGTGGGTGAAATGACAGGTGTGAAAGATAGGCTATATCTGAAAACAGGCAGACTTCTGCATCCCCTTAGCCCTGGCTCTGGCTTTCGGCCGTTGTTATGGGTCTGTGTGACTGTACCTTTCTTCTTACCACTCTAACACCCTCCTGTCATCACGAGTATGACTCCTGTCGTTTCCCCAAACACTCGGTGGTAAGAAGAATGGAAGGGCTCCAGGAGGCAATGATATTCATGAAATGTTGCTACTTGCATGTTAGTTGTATCTTGGATCTGTCACCATTGTCCTATTCAGAGAAAGGGACACAACATATAATTTATTTCAAAACCCAGACTGAGGGTGAGGGAGATGGCTCAGAGGGTAAGGACACTCGCTGTCAAGCCTGACAACCTGAGTTTGAGTCCTAGAAGCCACATGGTTGAAGAAGAAAACCAAGTCCCTCCCGTGAGTTGTCCTCCAATCTCCCCGTGTGCACTGCGGCATGCGCCCTCACTCCAGTTATACACATCAGCTTTACAACTGCTGTGTGGCTTTGGGAACTGTGATGGGAAGTGAAGCCGTGGAGGTCTGAGTGCGAATGCCCCCCATAGACTCTAAGGCTTGAATACTTAGTCCCAGGTGAATACTTAGACCCTGATTGAGTCCGTTGCGGAGGGGTGGTCTTGTTGGAGACGTATGCCACTGGGGGTGGGCTCTGAGGATTTAAAGCCAAATGCCATTCCAAGGTGTCTTTCTCTACTTCCTGCCTGTGTTTCATGGGAGCTCTCAGCTGTCCCTGCCAGTGTGTCTGCCACTTACTGCCACTATTGTCAGTTGTAATTGAACTCTTAGCTCTCTGGAACCATAAGATCCTATAATTTGCTTTGGTCGTGGTATCTCATTATAGCAATAGCACAGTATGGCTAACATTAAACTAATAAACTGTGTGTGTGTGTGTGTGTGTGTCTAAGGGAGCATTGCAATGCAATGCAGTAATCCCTGGAAGGTATTGGGATGAGGCAGGTTGAGCGATAAAGCTGTGTTAATTGAACCCCCATATTTATCTTGTCCTATGGGGTTGCTACTGGATTCCACAAGGAAACTGGGTGCTAGAGACTTTCAGTGACTTGCTCTGGGCCAGGCTTTGAATGGAGCTAGGATCTCAGCCCAGACATGTCTCACTGCCATGGTGGCTTTGTAGAGGGCAGTTAGGTGAATGCCCATATAAGTCATTGGCAGGTCTATGAAGAGTTAGGTGCCATGAGAGAGCGGCTTGTGGTGAGGAAAACCTGGGACTTTGGTTGGAAGATCAGCTTCAGTAAGGAATGCGGCAGAGAGGGATTCTGAGTTTGTAGTTATTGTTTGGATGATTATTATTCAAATGCTGCCTTGGGTTCTAAAGGATATTATAAGGGCAGGTTGGGATGATAGTCTTTGGGTGGGGGTGGGGGTGGGGTGGGGGGAAGAACCATGTAATGGGGATGGACGATGAAATTTAGCTTATTCAATACATCCCACAATCAATGGGCTACATGAAGTAGAATAATATATGGCCATGAATGCAAAAGCTTAGTCAGGGTTTTTAAAAACAATATTCTTTTATTATTTTAATTCCGTATGTGTTGGGCGGGGGGTCTACTTTCCTTTTTTTTTTTTTCCTTTCCTGCTAGACAAAAATTCCAGAAAAAGGGCCAACCTTGTTTTTAGGAAGTTTTCTGATGGTTTAAACTGCTGTAGCCCTTAGAGATCAGACTCATTGACTCTCCTGGAGCTGGAGTTAAGACAGTTGTAAGCTATGTGGAAAGGCTCAGGTCCTTTCCAAATAGTACTTGTTCTTAAGCTGGGCCATATCTCCAGCCATATATACTCAAAATTCTGTAAATGTTGGAAAGTAGCTCAAAAATTATAGGTATTGAACAAATGCTAATGAATAATTCTAAAGCTTTAAAGCAAGATTGTGATGTATTTAACTGGAACTATGAGAGTAAATATCCTTCTATTTTAATGAATCTATTGACACAAAATTTCTACACATTTGGTCATGTTAAAAATGTTGAATTCAGCATTGTGGGGCATAGCTGTATTTGGCATTGGGAAGGCTGAGACTTGAGGCTAGCCTGGGCTACATCATGACCATGGGCATCTTTCTATTTTCTGTTCCCCTCTTCCATGACTTTCTTTGGTGTTTAAAGTTTTCATCTTCAGAGCCTTCTAGCTTCTCGTTTAAGTTTGTCCCTAGCCTTTTTAGAGGTATTATAAATGAACTTGCGTTCTTGATTTTTCTTTTCTCATTCTTTCTGTGCAAAAATGATTACTGATTTTTGTTTGCTGATCTGTATCTCATCACTTTTCTAAGTCTATTTATAAAAAGCTAACGGTCTTTTGCTGGTGGCCTTCAGGACTTTCTGAGCAGGCTTATGTCACCTGCAGATGACTTCTTCCTGTGAAGGTTATCTTTATTGTCAACGTGAGTGTAATTTAGAATTACCCTGGCATCACCTCCCCGCGTGTGTCTATATGAGGGTGTTTCCAATTCTGTTGAAAGGGGCAGGAAAGATTCTGAGCGGGGGAGGCACTGTCTCTCGGGTTGGGGTCCCAGAGTGAATGAAAAGAACACAAATGGACATCACCATTCATCTGTCTCTCTCCCTCCTGAGCATAAGGACTCTGTGACCATCTGTCTCACGCTCACTCCTGCCGCCTGCCATGCCTCCCATAATGTCATGAATTACACCCTCAAGCTGTGCCAAAATAAACCCTTCGTTAGGTTGTAAGTGGACATCTTACTTTTGGAACTTACCTTCGATGAAATCCTTTAAGTTCTTTTCCAGTCAGTCTGAGGTTGGCTCCGTGCTTGCCATCTTCAGCCTTTGTTATGTTGTGCTCTTTCGGGTCCTTATTTCTTCAGGGATTTTGTTTCCTGAGGAGTGATGGATTTCTGTGAAAGAACATTTGTTCATCTATTGTGGTGATTATGTGATTTGTTCTTCCTTGCTTCTGTTTATGCCCAGGATTAGACTTATTGACTTGATTATGTTGAGCCAGCTCTGCAAGCTAGCATCCCTAGAATCAAGGCCGTTTAACTGTTTTGTGTTACACACAATGTTGTGAATTTAGGTTGCAAGTGTTTCACTGAAGGATTTTTGCATCTGTGTTCATCAGTGATACTTCTCTATAGTTTTCCTTTTTTACTGAGCCCTCATGAGGTTTTGATATTAGGAAAATGAATCATAGAATGAACCTGGACCATTGTTTTCTTCCTATGATATGGACTTGGAGGTATATCAACGTTTGGTGCCTCATTGACCTAATAAAGGTTAGCAAAATACATCTAGTCCTGTGCTGTTGTTTCACTGTGAGATGTTTTGTTACTCTGTCATTTTGCTTATTATAGATTTGTCTAAGTTGTTCATAACATCTTGGTTTCATTTAGGTAGACTATACGTGTTTAAAAAATCTCCATTTCTTCTATCTTCTCTATAGCACTGGAGTATACATTTTCAAAATAATATCCAATGGTCCTCCAAATCTCAGTGGTCTCTGTTGTAATGTCTCCATTCTTGTCTCTAATATTATTGATTTGCATTCCTCTCTGGTTTGTTTAGTAATAGTAATCTTTTGTATATTTTCAAAGAACTAATTTGTATCAATGGTCTTTTGTATTAGTCTTTTAATGTTGATTCATTAAATGGAGTTTTATCATTTAATATTTTGTGTCTTCTATATTTGTTTTTAGTTTTCTTTGGTTTTGCTTTTCTATGACTTTAACAACCATTGTTAGGGTGTTTGACACCTCCTGTTTTTTTAAGTATAGGAACTTACAGTTTCATTACCCTCTTTCCTTTAGAACTGTCTCCACTGTGTTCCATGGGTTCTGGTATGGTATATTTTCA
The DNA here is from genome assembly GCF_947179515.1 of Apodemus sylvaticus. Classification (NCBI taxonomy): domain Eukaryota; kingdom Metazoa; phylum Chordata; class Mammalia; order Rodentia; family Muridae; genus Apodemus; species Apodemus sylvaticus. The sequence continues at coordinate 33,814,683 of NC_067490.1, forward strand.
TTTTTATTTCATTCTAGAAATTAAATTTTTTCCACTTAGATACTTTAGTCACCCATTGAGCATTGAAAAGAAAATTATTGTTCCTTGTCTGTGTTCTTGTTTCTTTTCATTTCACTGTAATATGGTAAAATCATGATTTTTTTCTTTCATATTTGTTAAGACCTGCTTTATTGTCTAATATATGTCTTATTCTGGAGATTACATGACTTGTGAGAAAAGTGTTTCTTCTTCATTTGTTGGACTCTGTAGAAGTCTGTTAGGCACATTTGATTCAGAGTATTGTTTAACACTGATAGTTCCTTGTTGATTTCTTGACTTGGGGACTGTCTGTTGGTGGAGTATGGTAAAGCCACTATTATAATTTTATCAGGGCCTATGTGTCCCCATATGTCCAATGTTGTTTATTTTAAGGACTAAGACAGTCCTACATTCAGTGCATTATACACTCTTCATCTCTTCTAAGTAGACTGGTCCCCTAATTAATATGTAATAGCCTTATTAGTCTCTTATTAATATTGTCAGGTTTGCTTTGCCATTTGTGGTTATATTTTATCCTTCCTACTTTCAGAGTCTATGCTTCGAATATCATTTTCCTGCCTTTCTGTTTTAGTTTGTGTATGCCATGGATGAGTTGAGTTTCTTGTAGATATCAAGTAGTTGGGTTTTGTTTGTAATCCAGCCCGTTAGTCTATTGATGTCACAAGCAGTCTGTCCCACTTGTGATCTTTGTGTCCCTAAAGGCCAGAAGAGGGCATCCCATCCCCTGGAAATGGAGTTTGAGATGGTTGTAAGCAGACATTCGGGTGCTGGGAATTCATCCTGGGTTCCTCTGGAAGAGCAGTCAGTGCTTTTAGCAACTGAGCCACCTCTCTGGGCCCTGTGCTATTTTTAATTGGAGAATTAAGACCATTTAAATTCAGAGTTAGTATCAAAAGGCATCCTTAACTTTCATCATTTCATTGCTCTGAACACTTTGTCCTTTCCTCTCTCTTTTTGTTCATCTGAAAGTTTTACTGGTTTGGTGAATTCATGTCCTTTAATTCTTTCCTACTGCTCCCTTTCTGTTTTATCTCCTCTCCTATAGAATTTATTGCTTTTGGGGGGTGGCGCTGCTGAGATTTGGATTTTTCTTCTGTCTCTTTGTACCTTCTCCAATGCTGACCTAATGGCCACAGATCCCTTCAGTTTATAGTTTATTCTTATCTTAGAATGTCTTTATTACTTCACTGCTTCTGATGGATATCTTTTCTGGACACAATAATCTAGGTTGGCAATGACATTTTTCCCTCCAGTGCTTGACGTACAGCAATCCATGCCCTCTGGCCTTCAAGGTTTCTGCTGAGATATGAGTAGTTCTTCTGGTGCGTTTGCTTTGTTGACTGCGATGATGTCACTGCCTTTTAGCTTGTCGTATACTCTCTTGGTGTACAGTGGAGTCTGCCTGGTTTTGGTCTTTCCTTCATTGGGAAAAATCTATTACTGTGCTACAGATCCCACTGCTCTTAGTGGAGCAGTGCAGGTTGTTTAGATGGTCCTGGTTTCACTTGGGTAGGTCACGAGTATCCACTTTTAGATTCCTGAAGGCTCTGAGTTTATGAGCTACTGGACTTCTGATGGTCTCTGATGCTCCTGGCACCTTCTCCGTCTTTCGTTGCATAGCTTTCTGCTTCCCCATGCTTTTTAGCTTCCCACACCCTGTTGCTTCTCAGTGCTCCCTCCTGTCTTCTCAGATCAGAGTCTGCCCTTTGTTCCCCCCTGGCCACAGAGCTGCATGAAGAAACATCTGAAATCTGCAGTCTTGTCCATACTCAATTTCATCTTCTCGCTATAGCTTCTTAAGGCAGATGATATTTCTCCCCACTGAGCAGGAAAATCCCGAGATGCAGAGATGCTTAAAATAACCTCCTCAGCACTGTCCACTTGTAAAGTATAAAGGCTATGGCACTGCCTCTCTGTTGCATTCAAATCCTGTGTAAATGCCACAGTTTTCTGTGTTCAAACCCGGAGGACCTAGCTGTTTCTTAAAGGCTTCTAATCCACTCATTTCTGTTTCCTTCTACCCTGCTGGGTCTGAGCTTCAGATGCAGGGAGCTGGCTCCACACCTAGACGTAGGCAGCTATGTCTTGTCTTTTCTGAACACTTACTATGTTCCTTTCAGTATGCATATGTAAACATTTTTCTCTATGTTTGGACCAGCATTGAACTTTTTGTTGGTATAGCCACTAAAGATACTGGCCAGCCATTATTCAGAGTACTTATATACCCCCAACTCTATCAGGATTTTGTAATCACTTTCTATAACTCTGATTTTATGTCAACCAAACATCTCTGCAGCCACATCTGTTGGCTAAACACTCTTTAATTTAAAATTATGCCTGGCTTTCTTTCTGGGTACTATGTTCTCCTTGCACTGAACACTGCTTGTTTTCGTACATTTCTTCAGTAGGCGTATCTTGTAGTAAAAAGTCACAACCTGTAAACTTACCTTCCTTCACCATTTCTCAATAGAATTTCTGGGGTTGAGTCCCAGGGTTGCTTAGACCCACACTCTACTACATTAACCCACATTACAGACGGAGGATTTCATCTTTCCTCAAACTATTCATAGACATCTTCCTCTGCTTCCTTATTTTTTTTAAAGATTTATTTATTATTAGAAATAAGTATACTATAGCTGTCTTCAGACACACCAGAAGAGGGTATCAGATTGCATTATGGATGGTTGTGAGCCACCACGTGGTTGCTGGGATTTGAACTCAGGACCTTCAGAAGAGCAGTCAGTGCTCTTAACCCCTGAGCCATCTCTCCAGCCCCCCTTCCTCTCCTTCTTAAACTAGAATAACCACACACAAGGGGTTGTGTAGGCCTTTGCTGATAGTACCGATGAGTTTTGTTGTGTTGTGTTGATTTTCCCTTCTTCGTACTTGAAGTTATGTGCTTTATGTAGTTCCCCTGGTCTCTTTATCCTGTGCCGTACTTGTCACCTCCTTTCTTCATCTCGTTCTTATAATCTCTCCCTCTCTCATTCTGACTGTGAAGCAAGCAGCAATTCATGAAGTACCTGCTGCAAAAGGGAAGGAAAGAGGCTCCACCCCCAGCAGGCCTGCCGCCATGCCATGTGTGTTTCAGCTATAGCATCATTGTCGTGGGGAAGGTCTCGGTGGGCATAGAAATATAACCGTTTGGATGGCTATAGCAGTCAGATTTTCTAATCTCTGTGACAAAATACAAGACAGGACCAATTAAGGAAGGACTTATTTTGCCTCACAGATTTAGGGAGTTCAGCCGGAGTCCTTGGCTGACTTGATTGTGAGATCTCACAGCAGTGAGGTCATGTGACAGATGCTTCTTGTCTCAGGTCAAAATGAGACGTTAGTTTGCTCCGCCTCTAGGCACTTTCCATTATTACTTCATCCGTTACCTTGCTGTTTGTTCTCTCTTGCCTCTGATGTTGTTCTAGCACAAAGCGTGGACTGGACACAGCTGAGCACTGTAAGATTTTGAGGAAGCTCCAACGATGAAATTTCGTGATGAGCTTGCCTGATTTTAACTGACTGTCTTCTCAAAGGTCTAAGCTGTAATCTAGACAGCAACTCCAGCCTGTATCAAGTTGACACACAAAACCAGCCAGTACAACATTCAAGAGAATCAAACTTCATTTTTAACTCTTTATTTATATTGCTTACATATGTCTTTATTTAATTTTTATGGTTATGTGTTGCTTGAGTATATGTACATGTAGAGTATATGCTCTACATGTGTGCAGGAGCCCACAGAGGTCAGAAGAAGGCATCTGATTCCCCTGGAGTTGGAATAACAGAAGGTTGTGAGCAGCCATGTGGGTGCTGGGAATTGAGAACCAGGGTCTCTGCAAGAGCAGTAAGAGTTCTTAACCACTGAACCATCCAGTCTCCAAGCTTCAGTAGCTCATGTTATGATATTTGAGTAGACAGCTTTATTTATACAGTAGCAAGCTACAGTGTAGACTATATTTATATATAATGAGTTCATATTAAATTATATAACAAATAACAGTTCTTTGGAAGTATTAAAATGTGCTTTTCTGATAAAATAGCCAAAGGAGAGATGTGTGGATGAGAGAGTAGTGGATATGTAAAATTCAGGAGAGCCAACTCACTCTGCCACACTCACTATTCCTAGCAATAAGCATTCAAAGTAATAAAGTGCTGAATAGCTCCTTTGCCCAGCACTGCCACCGCCTACGTTAGTCATGGTTGGATGCACAGAATCTTTCTGAGGGTGTTCATGCCTCTAGCCATTACCTAATTCAAACATAGATTGGATCAGAAGGGTGAAAAGACTAAAATAATTCTGGTAAGTGCATAGAATGTAGAGAGCAAACACCTTTTTAACACACACAAACTGAAATTGAAACTCGAGGAAATTGTTTTCTCTGGACATGATTGTTTAGAAAGTTGAACTCAAGGATAGAAAAATTCTCTGTGGATTTTTATTACTGGCAAAAAATAATGAGGAATGAAAGTTCTTAAAAAGAAAACTATGTGGAGTATGGTTACTGGTAGCTTGCATGTTAGAGAGTATGCTACACTATCCTGTGTGTGAATTCTGCTCCCATAGGGTTTCATTTACTGCCCAAGGAAGGCCCCGGGCAAGAGGTTTCCTCCACCCACCTTGCCCCACCCTATCCTCAGCAGTGCAGCTTGAGCACCTTGGAAGCCGGTGATGGAAACTGCTCTGCGTGTTTTTCTTTGCCTTTCTGTTCCTGCTTTGAACCTGCTTTGATACCTTGGAATAAAAGATCCAGACAAAGAGCTCTAGGTCACTGAACCTGGAGCCCCCTGGTCCTGGTGAATCTCAAGTTCTGCGTCAATTCTTCAGCCCTGCTCGCTGACAGTTACTAAGCCCAGGGACAGCCATTTATCCAACACGTATTCAGTCATCTGTCATTGCTCTGGTTTTTTTTCTTGGTGTCTCTTACACCACCTATAACTATCATCTTATTATCCCCACACGTTCTTGGGTCAGGAATTCAAAACAAGACAGTCTTGTGGCTGTATGTCATTTGATAAGCTGAGTTGAAACAGAATCTCTCTCTAGAGGACTTGTTTACAAATCTGGCACTTAGACCCTGATGAATTAAAGGCTGAACTCAGCTGGAAGAATTGACTAAAGGCCTACACTGCCCTGTATAGCATCTTCCCATTTTATCAGCTGGCTTCATTATATCACTGTATAAATGTAGGGCGGAGGTGAATGCCACGCTCTCATGTAATGAAATCAATTTAAGCTCATCCCCAACTAGCTTACAAGCAAGTGAGACTTATTTTATTTGGCTTTGACAGTTAGTGGGGGCAGGGTAAACCCCTAATCTACACTTCCAACTGCTGGCATGACTACCTCCCCAGCAGTATACCCCAGAGACTTGCTGTTTTGCCTAGCCATGTGCTCACCACATATCTCCCCCTCATGATGGCTTCCTCCTCTCTCTCTTCTTCCTCTCCCCTCTCTTTCCCCCAACCAGGTCACTCCAAACCCACCTACCTTTAATACCTCTAGTATATGGCTATAGCCAATTTTATTTAACCAATAGTTTTAAATCAAGGAACGAGGTTTGCACAGCAAAAGCATGTAAACGTGGGAAGTCACTCTTAGGCCTAGACCTTCTGGTATAGAATGTAGCATTAAAATAACACAGAAACAGACCAAACCTCAACTCTTGAGTAGCCCTTTGGGAAGAAAGATCCCAGCAAAAGTTCCCAGTAAATTATTGGGTAGTGCTCCATCTACCCCTTATTTCTTTTTAATGATGGTAACAAAAATACTTGACTTTCACCCTAAGCATCTGGAACTCCCTCTTATTTTTGTCCGTCTTGTCTGGCCTTAAACTCGATGGTTACCCATCTGGTCCCCCATTTCTGAGCTGACTCTTTAAGGACATCCTTGATGATGACAATTTTGTTCAAGGGGACACCCACAGAGGACTTTGTGGGTGCAAGTTCTTGCAGTTATCCACCTTGTTGAAGCCTTGGTATCTGGCTTCATGGCAGCTGTCACTGCAGGGAAAAGCAACCAGTGGCCAATGGTGAGACTGTAGGAGCTGACAGTTTTGTGTCTGGAGTAGCCTCCAGCCAGGACCAGCCAGGACCAGAACCACTTTCCCAGGTTTCATGAACTTGCCTATTTTCACATCAACCAGCAGGGACATAGGTAGCATCAAGGGTGGAAGGACACTCTGAATAGCGTTTATCCATGTGATTGTAGTTGTGTGGTAAGAACCATGATTTAGTAGCCAGTTGATCTGGTGCCCAGTGCCAAGTGCTGCCCTTGGAGAAAACAAGATCTCTATTCTGGTGACTTTGAAATGTTGCTGTGGTGTACAACCTCTAATTACTTTGGGGGAAGTTTCTTTCCGTTTCATCCTTTAAGACTGTCATCTGCACCTGGGTGTCTGCCATGACCTCAGTTTCCCATCACATGTCTAAGAATAAATTAATCATCTCTATCAGACACTCCGTATACCAAAGCATGGGAGCTACAATGCCTGGTCTCCACAACTCCAGAATTTCTGTCTAGCCCTGCTTTTAAATTTAGTCTTTAGAAGTATAACTTTGGAATTAAATTTGCCTCTTCTTTTGTATCTTAGGTATTTTTTCCTTTCAAATATGTTCTACTTTTGGTCTCATTTTCATTAGTTCTTTGATCCTATTCACACACCCCCTCCCCTTCTATTCTTCCAGACCTTTTGTCCCTTCCTTACTCTTCCAACTCGGTGTCCTCTTTTAAAAGAAAAAGCATCAAATGCAGTCTCTGCTGCCCATATATTCTTGGTTATGTAGAGCATGGTCAACCTGCCAGAGGGTTCAACCTTAGTGGAAATGGACTTTCCCTCTCAGCTACTATCAGGTACCAACCAATGGCTCCTTGAGTAGAGGTGGGACTTACTGGCCTCTCAGTGCTGCACAGTTGTCTGCCTGAGCTTTCACAGATCTTGTGCATGTTGTCTTACCTGCTGTGAATTTACATGCGCAGTTGCCTTGCTGTGTTCAGAATTCTTTCTTTTTCTTGTAGTCATTTGCCATCTCTGGCTCTTAAAGTCTTTTCACCCGCTGTTCAGCAGTGATCTCTGAGCCCTGTGGGGAGAGGCTATGATTTAGATGTCCCATTTAGGACTGAGCGTCCCGTAGTCCTTATTCTCTACACCTTGATCTGTTGTGGCTCTCTGTGTTAACCTCATCTTTGTACAGAGAAGCTTCCAGAGTGGGAATGGACAGATGCACTGATTTATAGTTTTAGTGATAATTTATTAGATATTGATTTAATACTACAGCCATTTAGCAAAATAATAACAGTAGACTTGTTCCAGCTATGGGTTTCTTTCAGTTTGTGGAGTGGCTGTAAATCCAACCAGAAGGTGTAGCTAGTGATTCCTATGACGTGTGTCACTATTGCATGAGTGCAAGACTGGTCATTATTGTAGTTTAAAGGTTCACAGCCAGGTGACAGTGGTGGTTGCTTTTCTCCTCCATTGATGTGAACAGAACCCCCTTGACACCTGGCCATTAATGAAAGCTGGCCATTAAAAATGAAGAAGCTTCCAGGTCCATACTTGTTTCATTTTTCTATGCTCTGTGACTCAGGTATATGGTGTCTTTAGCTGTAGGGGTTCAGGGTCAAGTTCTGGAGAATAACCCAGAACATTGACAGTACCCTGTACCATTTTATTCTTTTCTTTTTCTTCCTATTACCCAGAGGAGGAGTCCATTGTTAGCCATTGTCTTACAACATATCTTGACTTTGTTCTTCTTCTATTTTAGTTATCTTGCATGTGTTGTGACTAGACCATCAATAATGTAGTCTCTGACACAAGTTCTTATTCTCTCCTTGTTGTTTACTATTTCAAATATGAGCTTCTCTGAAATAGTTATGAGATGGTTGAATGTGGGAGGTACTCAGGGTGTCACCGAATTAAATGAGAGTCTTATGTTCCCTAAAGACTTTGAATGTTTGCAGCTTTAAAGTTCTTTTCTAGAACTTCATTATGCTTCTTGAAATTCTTCCATGATGCTATAGAGATTATCTCAGTAGGGAGAGCATTATAATATTCATTTCATTAAACTATATGTAATCCCTGCTGGGAAGTAGATTGAGACCTAAAATGTTTATCACCTAGCAAACAACAGAAAGTATTTCAAGACACAGTTGCTTCCCTTGTTTGTTATGTTTCTCTCATATTTCAAAACTTTTTGTTTTGTTAAATTTTGTTTCTTCTTTCTAAGAATTGCATTTTATTGCCCTTAGCTTTGTGGTTTTAAAGCTATAACTGGCTCTTCACCTTTTTCCATTTCCTCGGTATGTGGTGGGTAGGACTGGCCATCAGGATGGAGGTGATGGAATAAATGTGTAGTTTCTTAAGAGGGTGACTTAATGATCCTTAAACTATCTCCTGTCCCTGCACCAGACTGAGTTCATCCTCCTTAACAATCAAAAGTTGCTAATGATAATGTGGATTATCTCCTTGGTTATTAGATTAAGACAGTTGTAAAGCACATAATTAGCTTTGGGCCCTGCTTTGGAAGGGCCTGTAGTTCTGAGAAGATAAACACTGGAAGCCAGAAGTGATAAAGTTATAGTCCAACTTGCTTTGTCGGCAGCAGCAGGTTACTGTCTGGAGAACATGTGAGAAATCTCAATTCCTAAGTTTTATGTAAGTCCTCTGTAAAACATAAAGAGTCTTAGTCTGTTTTTATATTGCTGTATCAAAGTAGTTGAGGTTGGGTGCGGTCTAAGGAAAGAGATGTATTTTGCTAATGATTCTGATGATGAGAAAGTCTAAACAACCTGGGGGCTAGTGTCATGGTGAGACTTCCATAGCATGGTGAATAAGAAGAAATGGCCACAAACCAAAAAATACCAAGCTTGTGGTGTAGCCTCCTCTATAACAGTCAACTCTGTAGACAACTGCCAAATCCCTTTGAGACCTCCTCAGTGGAGCATTAATTTATCTGTTCATGGCAAGTAAGTCTTATGACCTAATTAGCTTTCCAACTCTGTAGACCAAGCCTTTTAGTTCATGAAGTTCTGGGGGTCAAACAGCACCACAAACATAGCATAGGCTGTCACTTTGGTTGTTGATAGAAAGAACTTTGAAGAAGTACATAACTTCATTAGACACAACACCCGGGACAGAACACAGCTAGACGTTGGACGACCATCAGATTTCTCCCGCTACCAAGACCTCAAATACTCTTAAGTCTCATGCCTTTATCTCCCCCACCTCCTCTGCCTACACAGCCTGGATAATACTGACCAAGCCCAGCTAGAGCTGCTTCCTAGTCTGTCTCTGGTGAGTACTTTGTTGGCTGGTTTGACTCCTTTGGTACAAGTGGCTTCAAGTTTAGGTGGAGTTCAAGGGAGACTCCTAGGTCCTTCAAGACTAAAGCGTTCACCAGTGTTCCTTGCATTTGTTGTTCTGTATGCTGTGTTGATGGGAAGACTGTTGACAGGGTCGGGAGCACGGTGCTGCATGGTTTCAGTTTCTGGGGCTAGTTTGGTTTCTGAGTGGATAGATCGTAGCACTGAAAGGCAAGCACAAGATGAGTTAGGCTCCCGGTTCTTGCCTTAACCGCAATGCTGGTGACTCGCACTGGGCTCATTGCAATGAAAATGCAGATGACAGCAGAGACATTTTGGAAGCCAAACAGGCGGACCCTAATAATGGCTTCATATGGGGAGGGGGAGGGGAGGAACGGAGGAAAGGGAAGATCTCCTAGGTGAAATGCTCGTTGCTATTATTATTGGTGTTTTGTTGTTTGTTTAATTCTTTCATAGCATTTTCAGGTTGGGAAAGTGGGAAACGGAAAAAAAAAAAGCTTTTTATACTCAAAGCCAATAAGCAAAATTATGTTCAGTCCCAGAACTATGCTTGTGTTAGACAGCTAATGTTAGCGATTAGAAATAAAAAGGTATGACTTGACGACATAAGGTCCATGCAGCAAGTGGTGTAGTGGAAACTGCTGTCAGTGTGGTCAGAGGCTTCAGAGTAACCCAGGACAAAGTCCCGTGGGTCTCAAAACTGTGACTTGCAAGGATAGTAGTTTCCCACCACACTCATAGATATGCAGTATCTAGCATGTGTTATACCAACTAACCTTGCAGTCCTCCCTGAGTCACCGCATTAAATTTTACTGTTCTTATTCAGAGCCCTGTGTATTTGAGGCTTATAACTAGACAAGGCCACGTGGTCAAACAAGATGCACGTTATAACCTTCCCTCTCGGCCATCCACTCAGAGCAGTTCAGATGTCCTCACTAATGGTCTTCCCTGTGATGTACCACGTAAGGGGTGTCATGGCAGTTCTTCTTCAGGTCTGACCTTGGGTTCTAGTCACTCAGAATCAAGGTATGTCAGAGCAAGATGGGACCTGTCCTAAACTGTAGAGGAACGCCCATCATAATGGTTGCACCCAGCTGATGTGTTTTGACAGGAGTTGTCTTCCTCATGAGCATCCCTTATTTTCCCTTTAGATTTGACCATATAGACAGAGTCACCTGTCTTCCTGACATAGAACTTCTAAGGAGTTACAGTGATGGGTGGTGATTGACACAATATTTCACAATTTATAAGATGTCATATTTAGGTGACTATTGAAAGGCACCCAAAAGGCTCCAAATACAAAAAAAAAAAAAAAAAAAAAAAAAAAAAAAGACTAGCCGAGTATGAGAATAGAATGAATCATGTTAAATAAAAACTATAGAAGAGATATTGCTGAGCCTGACATGCATGGCCTTAGTGGGGACAGAGTGACAGGTGTGAGCCTCCACCAGTGTCAATGGCTGCTCGGGGCATAAAGCTGGCTTGTGTGATAATGTGTATATTTTCTGGAGCCAGTACTAGCAGTGGAGGACTCTTTCCTTCTGAGGAATGTCCTCCCTGTTAATGTTAGTGACTCTATGATAATTAGAAACACATGAGTCCAGGAGTCAAGGGTGTGGCTATATTTCAGCAAAATGGTAAACATTGGGACCCTCTGGACAGCCCTTAAAGCTGTGGAAAGGAACTCTAAAACCATGAGTTTAAACATACATAATTTCTCAACTATGCAAGAATATAAGGATCCAATATGAATTATATGGGGGAGGGGCTTCATGAATCTAAAGGGGAAAAGGCAGCTGCGTTATTAGCCAGCTTGTAGTTTATGGTCTGTGCCTTCTAAAAAGGCAGGCAGATCTCTGAATACTTTTGCAATGTTTAAAAAGTGTGTATGTTTGCTGTCTTCTAAGAATCAAAGGGCTAGCTAGGGTCATGGAATGCTGATTCATAGGATAATCAAAAGAAAACCTGAAGTAAATGATTGACTTGAGACATAAAAGCTGGGCATTTGATCTGCATGAGATAAACTAGCAGAAAACAATCGCAGCTCTTTTTTCTTGATGAGAGGTGAGCTGTCTGGAGATGTCTGAAGAGTGAAAACAGCTCTTCAATAATTGTTTTTCCTAGCAGAATTTCTGACTTGGTTGGAAGATCCAATAACTTTTTTTACAACAGCTTTTCTGACTTTGGTCAGAAAACCCATGAGCCATTCAGATACCTTTTACAATTTTTACTAACAGAGGGAGCTGTCCCAACCAGAACGGTTTTTAGAATAGCAAGAAAAAGCTGTCTAGAGCAGAGCAGAGCAGAGCAGAGCACACACACACACACAGACACACACACACACACACACAGAGAGAGAGAGAGAGAGAGAGAGAGAGAACGCACTTTGGAAATCCATCTGAGCAGAACCTAGGCCTCCAGCTTAGACCCACGATTTGACTTCTAGTCATTTCCTTTTGCTGCTCCCAAACACTCTTTCTTCCAGGAACCCCTCTCCCAAGGCGAGGCTGGTCCTTGGCAGGATATGTTGAATACAGGAACCCAAGTATTGTGGCTCTCCCTGGGGTTCAAATGCTGTTTTGGAACAGAACTGATGCTACAGTCGGTATTCAAATATTTTTACATGATTTTGCAGATGCAATTTTGACAATGTCCTTCAGTATCATTATGTATTATGTATCTTTCTGAATTTCCTTGGCAAAGAAAATAGAAATTGAGAATAGTGTTAATGTTGACTGGAAATTCAATGGACATATGAAAAACTACAGTGTATCTTTGGGAAAGTTTTATTTGGTCAGTATCCCGTTACCTTATAATTGTGATGAAGTTAGCTTTCCAAAGTAAATGTTTTTCATTGTGAAACTAATTGTCCTTCCGTCTCTCAGATTGTAAGGATTGTGAATTTTTTTCATTCTTTCTAGTACTTTCCCATTAGGTCTAATCTCTTACATTCTTAAAAATAAAAATGCAACTTTCTCCCCACTCTTCCTCCCTTGCTTTCTAAACTTTCTACAATGAACAGATTAGAAATCAGGAAATACATAACATAGGTAATTTCCCCCAAGTATAGGTAGATTTCAATAATTAGGAGAAAAAGAGAGTGTCCCAGGGAGCAGTAGTATTGGTAAATATGTAGAAAGAATAAAACATTGCTAATTTCAGAATATTCATAACTTCCCTCTTCGATAGTTTATTCACTTTTTTTTTTTTAAAGAAAACACTCAGCTTCAAGGCATTCCACTAGAATCAGGGAACTGTCCATTACACAGAGTGACATCACACTAAGTTCATGGTGGCACACTGTGCTTCTTGTCCGAGGAGAGACCGCAGGCACTTCTCTCTTCTCTGCAGCCCAGCGTGCAACCCCTGTCCACTACTGAGGTGTCTTTTTCAGTCACAGCGTGCAGTCAGTGCGACCCCCCTGTTAAGTGACCACACTGTTGTTTCTTAGGCCACTCCTACTTGATTGTTATGTGACCTTGTCAGTTGCCGCTGGTGGGGCTAGGAGTGACCTGAGAGACTCTCTGAAAGCCTTGCACAGGAGCCAGGCTCAGGGTAGTGCTTTACCAAGCAGTTCGGGGCAGCCTTGAGAGAGGACCACAGGCAGTCCTTGCTTCAAAGAAAAGATGAGCTTTTTGTAGGGTCCCATTCCCTGTCACAATTAAAGAGCACCTGAGAGCCATCCTGTCGCAGCGTTTTATTTTGGCAGGTAGAGAAGAGAAGTGTCCTTCCTTTCCTCTCGCGGTTGCCTGGAGTCTTTGTAATTAAGAGCTAACTTTGTTTAGATCTCTGAGGTCATCACAGACATGAGCTCCAGGAGTGGAGAAGGGAAAGGCAGCCTCTATGGGATTGTTTTCCGTCTACCTGGGAATGTGAGCAGTCTTTGCATGGGGCAAGCGCTTGTGGAAGAACACACTCGCAAGGCTTTAAGAGAGACCAGAAGCGTTGAGTTGTGGTTGTCTGATAGAAGATGCCACCTAGCTTATGGTTCTTTCTGATGTGTAATTTACTTTATTGATTTGATATTTTTATTCTTTTTCATGGTAGTTGATAACACCTAGGCAGTTATGTTGTCGCAGTAGGAAAACAGCCACCAGTAGCTAGTAAATTAATGAATTTTGCTGTGATCTCTTGCACAAACAGGCTGAGTTAGATCCCAAAATCTTGAAACAAGTTTTATATCCATTTATATTCATGACTTTCCTGCCCTTGGCCTAAATGGCATTGGACGTTTCTCTTCTCTGAGCCTCCACAGGTAACATTGGTTCCTGGGACCAGAGAAGAGAGACCGACCGTTACTTGGTTTGGGCTTTTGCTGCTCACATTAGAGGTTGGGTAGCTTTGTGCTTCCCTGTCAGTTGCAGCCATGTCCGTCCAAGCGTAAGGGTCCGAAACTAGCTGAAGGAAGACGCCAGACTCAGATAGCATGCAAAAACAAAGAGTGTTTATTCTGCAGAAGATGGGTGGCCATTTTTTGAAATGGCCACCCCAGACAAGGGCACACAGGCCTTCTTATAGGGATCAGGGGGCACTCTGTAGAAGGATTAGGTAATCTAAAATGGGTCATATTGCTAGGGGCTCACAGGCGGTCGTTATTCTGCATTCCCATGTCATGGATGGTCAACTGTGTAATGAAATAGGACTGCCTAGCACAGATGGCCCCTTCTGAGATATTTCCCCATTTTTGTGGTTCTAGGCAGTTCTTTGGGAGGAGGTTTTATGATCTCGTTCTGGATTTTACAGTCTGTTCCTAGAGCTAGTATCTTATGACTTAGTTTCTGGGACTTATGGTCTATTCCTGAAGCTGGTGCCTTATGGCCTCTTTTGAAATCAGACCTGGTCTTTAAATGGAGACAAATGGGATCCTTAAATGGAGACTAAAGAGGTTGGTGTCGCCCTCAGGCTCTCTCTGTACTCTTAATCCAACTATGGTTTGTCTTGTAGTCACCTGCTGAGGTGTAGCCAAGGCATAGGAGAGTCGGCTCTGCTACACATACTGTAATGCTTGCTCCCTCTCAGGCCTGGGAAGCTTTTCTGATCCTGAGAGTTGTAGTTGGCTGCACTGTGGTTTGTGCCATCGGACAGGCTCAAGATTATGACTTTGTATGCTGACATTTGTTAGGCACAGTCCTGTTTTCAGGACTCTACATCGTAGGTGGGTGTGATGGTTTATATATGTCTGGCCCAGGAAGTGGCACTATTTAGAGGTGTGGCCCTGTTGGAGTAGCTGTGTCACTGTGGGCGTGGGCTTTAAGACCCTCTTCCTAGCTGCCTGGAAGCCAGTCTTCTAGCAGCCTTCAGATGACGATGTAGAACTCTTAACTCTGCCTGCACCATGCCTGTCTAGATGCTGCCATACTCCTGCCTTGATAATAATGGACTGACCCTCTGAACCTGTAAGCCAGCCCCAATTAAATGTTTGCCTTTGTAAGAGTTGCTTTGGTCATGGTGTCTGTTCACAGCAATGGAAATCCTAACTAAGACAGTGGGAATGGAAAGCCATTGGATAATTTTCTTTTTTTTTTTTAATTGAACACACTCAAATAGCAGATTTTTCTTCAGTAAATTCTTTGATCTGTTTCATGGACCAATGGGACTCTATTTACTACTAGCATTCAGAGGCTGCACTTGGGAGGGAACTACCCAGGAACTGTATTTCATGAGTAGCTTTTAATGTGGACTTTATTTATACCTTGTGTTTGTAGCAGAACTGGACAGAAATCATAGGTGTTTTGCACACACTGTCTTCTAACACACGGGTTCTTGTATATTGTAGGAGCCTCCTGGAGCAGGGGAGACACATTTATTAGAATCGAGGAACCTGCAGTGACACATCATTACCACCATAGTTTACACTAGGGCTTCCCTGTTGGACTCTACAAACATGCTGCTCAAGAGTAAAAAGTTAGTATTGGGGAAATACAGGGTGGATGGGAAGGAAGTCAGCTTTATTCGAGGGCTAGCACCTAAGGTGATAGAAGGGCTTCATTGCTCCAAATGATTCTATTAGGGAATTCTCAAATGCAAAAGTAAATAAATAAATAAATCCTTTGAAGATGTATGAAGAGGAAGTGAGGAGGAAGTGCTCCCTTCCCCCTCTCTTTTCTCATCTCCCAGCAGTTGGCCTTGAAACATTACAGCATTTTATATTCTCTGCTTTATGTTAGTTGGTCAAAATTAAAGAGAGGGCCACATGCTTTCTGGTGCTACCTGAAGGTGGCAACATGTTCTGCGCTCTGTAAATCAAAGGATGCTGTTTAGCAGTTAACACCTTAATCATCTGGGGGCAGCAAGTCATTTAGATTTAGGACAGGATGCAGCTGTTCTTTAGCATCTTAGCATTGCGGCAAAGAGAGGGGTGCAATGCCTCTGCACAGGGGACCTTGAGGAGGGGTCCCTAAGGTCACTACAGCATCACAGAGTGCCACCCTCCAAGTTAAACAGCTCAACATGGATTGACATGTCGAGGCTCTGTGATAAGAATGTCTTCAGTCTTGGAAACCTGTGCTAAGCTGTCTGTACCATTCCTTCTAGCAATCGAGAGGAGTTCCTGCCCATTTCTTATCAGCTTGGGTGTCACTGCTGAGGATTTGGGCCATTATTCTAACTGGTGTGTCATGATACCCAGTTGTTTGAAAATCCCAGAAGACACAAGATTCTAAGCATCCTTCACTCATTTGCCACCATGTCTCCTTTGACAATCTATCTCTTGAGCTTTTTTTGTTTGTTGTTTAATAAGACTTACTGTCTTACTAAGCTTGAGGAGTTATCCATTTTGGGTACCCAGCTTCTATCTTTTCTCATGTTTCCTCACCCCTAGGCTCCCTAAGGATATTTCACTGAATTCTGCTTCCCTTCCACGTTTCATTCCCGGTTTGCTGTGTCCCCTGTCCCCAAACTTGCAGCCGCGATAGCCCACTTTCTGCTTTTCTTTTTCTTGTTCTTCTTTTACAAAAAGAATCATCGTAAGGGTGAATTATCTGTGTGCTTCAAGCAGGCTATGGCCCGGATAATTCACTACCCTTTGTACACTTGAAAGCAGCCGCTGGTGTATCTGCCTGGTACTTCACCCTTCCCTGAGCTCCCCTTGGGATCAGCAGGCTAACTTTTTGTTGGCGGTATTTTTCACAATACTTAAATTTTAGCTTCTTTCTCTCTTGGTAATCATTTACAATTTATGTATTTGAGGTCTAGATAAACTGCCCTTGGTGGATTTTATCAGAATAGAGTTTATCTTGTTTTCTTCACTTTGGAGTGTTTTTAAAGAAGAAGAAAGAATTTGGTTGTCCTGGCCTTGTTTGTTAGTTTTTCAAATGCATTTTTGGCATTCAAAGTTTATGGTATCAACTCATTCTGTGTTATTAAGCACAAATAAAATTGGCTAATATTTTTGTATACTTAATATCAAATAATATATATTAACATAATTAACCAATCTTCTGGCTATTTTGTTCTGAAGCTTATTCTTTGAGTAATAGGATTTTTGATTCAAAAGAGCAAAATGTAGTTTTGGTTTCATCTTTTTCTTTGAATAGTGCAGGCGTTTTTGTTGTGACATCTAAAGAACATCAACGATTTCACCACAGTCAGATCCGTGGAAAACTCTGCTAGCTGTTTGTCTTGCTGGTTTATAGGAGAGATGAATTTATGTGTTTCATGAATCAAAATATCTTGTTAGTGAAGTTTAGATGTGCCTAGCAAAGAGAGCAGGATGGACCGCACTAAATAGAGAGCAAGAAGAGACATGCTTTGAGAGATACTTCATTATCACCTCCCTGTTATTTGGTGGACATTTGTGAGACAATCTGGAGACAGATGATTTCTCTGCTGTCACTGAGAACTGATTGCATTTATAGGGACAAGATGTATGCATGTCAAACAATAGGCTGATGTGATTGCAAATGGCACATTTGGGTCCCAGGCGAGACCTGTAGAACGGAAGCTTTGGGGAACTGGTGACAGATATATGTGTTTGGACTGAAGACAGAGACTTCAGAAAGAAAATGGGCCTTGGGATGCTTCTCAAAGATGAGTCATATAAAGTAGGGAGGGCAGGGGGATGGCGGTGTGCCAGTGTGAGTGGAGCAGAATATAGGCATCAGTCCCAAGGCATGCAGCTAGGTTAGAGGATAAAACAGGACAGACGGACGGACGGTAACTGCTCTCTGTGGGCCTGCCACAGCAGGTGCGGTAGCCGGCACTTCTCGTTTGCCGGTGCAGAAGCACATGCAGTGTCTGCATAACTTTTCCAGGTAGTGTAAGCATCAGCAGCACCGCAGACGGCAAAGCTGGGTCTTGTGTTACTGCAAGATCTGAATGCTTTTGCTGTCTCCGTACGTGGGCCATTTGTCCACAGCCTATAGGATCTGCTTTGCTATATGGTGGCAGAACAATACTTAGCTTTAAGATGACTAGTGTAAGGATTGTGGGCAGAGAGATGGGAGCAGAGATAACTGAGGTCAGGAGGGGCGGCAAGGATCTTCCCAGCAATGATAAGCAACAGATATCTAGAGAATGAAGAACAACTGGAAACACTGGTTATTGAGAAACGAATAGACCACAAGGCCAGAGGATGGGGAGAATGGTATTGTCAAAAAGAAAAACATACTGAGATTACTTATTTGTGTAAAGAGACCATCTGAGCCCTTTTGTGTGTGTTTGCGTGTGTGTGTGTGTGTGTGTGTGTGTGTATGTGTGTGTATATGTGTGTGTATGTCTATGTGTGTATGTCTTGCATCTATGTGTCTATGTGTGTCTTTATGTGCAAGTATATTCGTATGTACCTAGTGTATATGCATATTTATGTGTGTTGTATACATGTTTTCACATGTGATAGTATGTTTGCATGTCTTCATATATACATAGTGTGTATGCATGTTTTCATGTGTATGTAGTATGTATGCATGTTTTCATGTGTATGCGGTGTGTATGCATGTTTTCATGTGTGTGTGGTGTGTATGCATGTTTTCATGTGTATGTGTTGTGTATGCATGTTTTCATGTGTGTGTGGTGCGTATACATGTTTTCATGTGTGTGTGTGGTATGTATGCATGTTTTCATGCGTATGGGTGTGGGGTGGGGACTGTGGTTGATGTTAGGTGTCTTTCTTAAGCGCTTGTTGTACACTTTATTTACCCAGGCTGGGTATCTCACTTGAGACTGGAGCTGGCCTTTTTGGCTCGGCTGCTCTGTGAGCTTGCCTGGGGAATCCCTTGTCCCTGCCTCCAGAGCTCTGGGATTGCGAGGGAGCTGTCCCACCCATGTAGCTTTTCATTTGTGTGCTAGAGATCTGAACTCCAGTCCTCACGTGCACACGGCAGGCTCCAACCACCAAGCCTATCAACTCCTTCGGTGACAACTGCCACGCCTTTCCTTGTGGTCTCAGATGCCTGGAGCAAAAGATGTCAACCAGCCAGTCAGATGTCCTTCATGCTAGAACCAGCAGCCTTGGATACTCTGTGGTGCAGTGAGGAAACTATATAGCAACCAGAACTGCCTGCCGCCATGACAAAACTCTTGCTCCAGAAAGTTCCACAGCTTGGAAAACAGACTGCTCTGGTTTTGTTTGTTTGTTTGTTTGTTTGTTTGTTTGTTTTGCCAGCCGTGAACTCTTGTCTACCTCGTAGCCATTTTATCTAGCCTAGAGGGGGAGGACACTTCCCTTGGTCTGGGAGAAGGTATGTGATCTGCATAGAAGGTATAGAGATTTTCATCTATATTGTGCACACAGACCCTCATTTACATAGAGGTCTACTCTGATTATTGTAGAAACCCTTTGCCACGCCCTTATCTGGATATGTTTTTGTTTTGTTTTTTTTTTTTTAGTATAGAATAGTGTTTATCCAGAGCATGGAGAGGGGAGATGAGGGAGTAGAGACAGAAAGGCAGAGAGAGAGAGAATGAATGAATGAATGAATGAATGAATGAAAGTGTGTAGAGGAGTATGCTGGTATGAGCACATGGGGGGGGGGGAGGGGAGGGCAAGGAGCAAGAGACCGGAACAAGAGCACGAGAGCCTGAATACGGATGTGAGCAGGCTGATTGGCTCACTCTTTGGCTCTGGTGGTGTGACATTAGGCCAAACAAATATTTTCTTTGGAGGAGTCTTCTCTCGCGCACGTTTGATTTTTACCCCTGATAGTACAAGCTAGCGTGCTAATATGAGGAGAGGAGAGCAGAGGTAGCAAGCAGAGAGTCACAGCAAGGGCAGCTGTGTAGACATGGCGGATGGCGGAGAGCCGGTAGAGGCGAGCGTGTGTGTGTGTGTGAGAGAGAGAGAGAGAAGCTGACACCGAGCGGCGATGGACCCTCACTGTTAGGCCCGCGAGGCCTTCCAGAAGCTGCGAGGCCTCAAGGCTGGAGGTCTTAGATGTCCTAGTGCAAGAGTTCTAACATTAGCCAATGTCAGGCCTTAAGATCACGGTGTCTCAGGCCTAACAGCCGTGACACTAGCCACCCAAGAGCTGTAACAACTCGCCTCTATATGACTGATTGTCCCGGCCCCCAAACCCTGTTCAGGATCTTTTCAACACAAGCAGATGCTGCCTGAAGCTAGAAGCCAAAGAAGTGCAGTGGCTAGCTACCAAGTTCTGGAGCCACTCAGGGTGAAAGGTCACAGCACTAAACCGAAAGCATTTCAGTTCCTGGACCACACCGTGTGTCACTGAATCCCTCACCCAAAATAAACAAACAAACAAAAAGAGAGAGGAAATAGAACAGAATTTACTTTCGTGGATAAAAGGCAGGTCCTAAGACCAAGCATCCTATGCACGTTCGGTGAGTTTCAGGCCAGGTCTTACCTGGTCTGAACGCAGCTCTTGTGGATGTCATCCTTGGGTTTCCTGGGTAAGGGGTGTCAAGCCACCTGTTGCTTCTGCTGCCACTGACAGACAGTCTACTCCCACCTCTCTTGCTGGGACTCTGTGCACTGCCTCTGCTGTCTGCTATTCATGGTAGCAGGTTAGCTCATCCTGCCAGTGGTTAAGACCAGGAAGTGGCCAGACCCATTTCCCGTGGTCCTTAACTCTCTGTGTTGGAGTTATTAGGCTCCTGGGTTGTCAGTGTGTCCCCAACCCTGGAGCAGCGGTGTCAGCCCAGCACCTACCAGGTGACACAGTCAACTCCCCATGTACCCCCCTCCCCCAAGAAGCCGAGCCCTGTGGCAAAGTGGAAGCAGGGACCCTACAGGGAGTCAGGCAAGTTATAATTTGTTTTTAGGTGAGAACCAGTTGAGTCTCTTTAAACATAAGACATTTTACTCACTCACTCTCCCTATAGTTTTATGGTACTGAGTCACTGTAAGAGTTGATTTTTGTCAACACTAGGGATTGAACCTAGGGTCATGTGCTTTATGTACCCAAAACAGGGGTCAGGCTGTGGTACATAGTTAATCACATATTGTTCTCTTCTTTAAGAAATGTTTATGTACCCCAGATGGGGCAGGCTGTGATACACAGTTAATCACATATTGCTCTCTTCTTTAAGAAATGTTTAAATGTATATATATATAAAAAAAAAAAAACCTGTCTTATGTGAAAAATTACTGAGAGACTGTGAAATGTAAAGAATTAGTATCTAAAAGGCCTAAATTCTATTTAAGGGGCAGGCTACTGAGAGTTTGACTATGCTCTAGCGAATATATAGGTAACTCAAAGTGGAATTGTTTTTGGTGTTTGTTTGATTCCTTCTTTTCTTTTCTTCTCTTTTTTCTTGTTTTTTTTTTTTTTTTTACTTTTTTCAGGGGGTAGGTCACAAGGGGTGGTGAATATGGAAGTACTGGGAAGAGATTGTGATGGGGTACATGATGTAAAACTCCCAGAAAAATCAATAGAAATGTTAGAGGGGGGACATGGGTAGAATTAGTGTCTAGAGTCACTGAATACATACCAATGAGGAAATATGCATTGATTCTAAATCTCTTAAGTATAAAATTACTGTCTACTTTCCCAATCAACTTTCTGCAACACTATTAGTCTCTGGAAATTTCCATTTCATCAGTGGTTCTCCCTGGCAGTCAGTCTTCTTGAGGACTTAGCAGACTGCACACAGCCCAGAGCACAGCGCCCAGGTTCTGTACTTTCAGGTTTTCCTAAATTTACTAATTTGTTTTACGTATATGATTATCTGTGTGCATGAATGTATGTGCATCATATGTGTGCAGTACCTGTGGTAGCCACAAGAGGACATCACATCCTTGGAACAGAATCAAAGAGCTACAGATGCTAAGAACTGAATCTGGATCCTCTGGAAGAGAAGCAAATGCTCAGACCTGCTGAGTCATCTCACCAGCCCCACCCACATTTTCAGGACTTTTCTGCTTACCTTCAGTCAACTGCAGACCTCGTGCGGTGTCCTGTATTCTGCACCCTGCAGCTCGATACTTGACACACATGTGTATTATCTAAAATTGTCAGTATTTTGTGTATGTTTTGCTTTGAAGTTCTATTCCGGATTAAGAATGTATATACTTTTCTTTGCTGGAATTCATTAAAAAAAAATTTCCAGAGCACTCAGTAGACCTTCACAAAAAGTTGTTGGCTGTTTTTTAAAGTTTGGTACCACAGACCTCATTGAATGACCGCCGGATTTGTGAGACTTTACGACTTCTGTGTTCACAAAGACTTTTGTGTTTCAAAATTCAGGTTTAATCTCCTGAGAAAATAGATGCATTCTACCTTGTGCAGGAAGAGAAAGCATCATTATCCTTCATAAATATTTTCTGGAATATGTTTTCAACAGTTATAGAAACAAACAGAACAAATGTTTCTTTAAAAGTAATTATTTCCCAGAGCAATTAGGTTTTCGAATTATTTTAAAATCAAGGTTTTAGAGTGCCCTTGGCTTACATAAATCCGAATGAGCTTTTTTTTTTTTTTTTTTTTTTTTTTTTTGGTTAATTGCCTCTTAAACGTTTCATTTGGGCACAAGTCTGTTGCTGGAATTAATTTGATTACATAATGTATGAAAAGCAGCTTTTGTTTTTCTGTTTAATACAAAAGGAAGAGGACCAGGAGGTGAAAAATGGAGGCAGTTAACACCCAGCCAGGGCAGAGCCCGTGTGTATGTTCTGTGCCGCACCCTGCACATCCACGTGTGCCCAGCTCTCAAGTGCATCCTGTTGTACAGTTAGTGGTGGCAAGTGAACCGCGTGGCCACATAGTGTGGCCAGAATGTGGATTAGATCACTGAGAAGTGTCAGCCCCTCTTCACAGGACTACTCTGTTAGTTCTTGTTTCTCTAGGGTTCTCACAGTCCCCCAGACTCCCCTCAGTGCTTATAAACATGGCCTTTGCTTCACAACCCCCACCCGGGAAAAGAAAGGGCATGATCCCACGGAGCGGTGTGGCAGGCCCCAACCTGTAACAACGTGCCGCACATGGTAGAATGCTTGGTCTTAGGATCTACTGATGTTGTTGCTATTGTTGTGAATGATGAGGTTTTATTTTATTCTATTTTATTTTTTAAACCTTTTGATTCTTTGTGAACTTCACATCATCCACTCCAATCCCACTCATCTCCCCACCCCTCCATAATCACTCTTCAGCCTCGCAACGCCCCCAAGAAACACCAAAAAAATTAAAAATAAATAAAAATACGAAAGAACACCTCACCATGGAAGCTGTGGTGTGTCACCGTGTGTCACACAACATACCCTTTCATCCACATAGCTTTACTTGCAAATGTTCATTGCAATGAGTCACTGGTGTGGTTGGAGACCTCTAGCTTCTATGACACTGTTAATACTGGATCCTCACTGGGACTCCTCTCTGAGATCCTGTTCTTGCCCTGTGTCATGGAGTTGCTGCAGCTTTAGATCTGCAGGGCCAACTCCTTCACACACTCTAGCAGTTCATAAAAGGGGTAGATGTTAGGGTGGGCACACAGATAGTTTGTTGAGCTGAAAAGATAGAACATAAAATTTACTTAGGTCATGTGATATTAAGAAAACATAAAATAGGGGCTGGAGAGATGACTCAGCGGTTAAGAGCACTGACTGTTCTTCCAGAGGTCCTGAGTTTAATTTCCAGCAACCACATGGTGGCTCACAACCATCTGTAAAGGGATCTGATGCCCTCTTTTGGTGTGTCTGAAGACAGAAACAGTATTCTTATATACATAAAATAATTAAATAAATCTTTTTTAAAAAACATAAAATAAAACATAAAAACTACACAATTTATAACCAATATCTAGGTTCTTTAAAAACAAATGTCATGAAATTTTAAAAGGAAAAGAAAATTACAGCTTTTCTTGCTCTCCCTCTCTCTGCATATGTGCATGAGTGCATGTGTGTGTGTGTGTGTGTGCATGTGCGTGTTTGTGTATGTGTGTGTGTGTGTGTTTCTGGTTAAAGAAGTCTAAAGTGACATGACAGTTGACTGCAGTGTGGGATTCTAGGTAGATCTACCTTGATCAAGAAAATATACTGGAAATTTCACTACTGGGATAATTTGATTATGTTTATTTTGCTCTGGGAATTAGAGAATACTCTATCTCAGTCTAAATCTGGAAGTGCGATAATACTGTTGCCTTTGATATTAGAAAATAATGTTTGAATGTGTTTAGGAATAGTATGCACTGGTAGATAAAATGTGTTTTAAATTGGTTCAGAAAGGAGAAAGTTATACATATGCATATCTATGTGCTTGTGAATGTGTGTGTATGTGTATTTGTGTGTGTGTGTATATATATGTGGGTGTATGTGTGTGTGCTTGTGCACATGTATGTGTATGTGTGTATGTATGTGTATGTGGGTGTATGTGTACGTGTATGTGCATATGTGTGTGTATATATATATGTGGGTGTATGTGGGTGTGTGCTTATGCAAGTGTGTGTGCGTGTGTGTGCATGTATGCACATGTGTGTGCGCATGTGTGTGCATGTGTGTGCGTGTGTATGTGTGTGTGTGTGTGTGTGTGTGAGTGTGTGTGTGTTGAGCTCATTTGTGATCTCATTCTTTTCTTTTGTCCACCTCATCTTGAGCTACTTGTGATGAATCTGGTTTTATAAATGGTTTATGCTTTGGTTTTTTTTTTTTTCCTTGTGCAGTGATTAAAATTGTCACTGAAGTAATGGAGATTGCGTAAATACGTGGTACTTCTCATCCTCAGTGGAACTGTCAAGAAAATCAGCAAGGAAATTTGTACAACTTTATAACCTCTAGAGGAAAGGATCTTTAAATATTTTATTAATGTGCCTTTACTGAGGCACAGGGCTAATATTCAAGTTCCAAACTATAAACTGTGTTACAGACAAATAATATTCCCTAAGTAAGCTGTTTGGGGCTCATCGGAAATGTTTTAAGAACTAGAGAATTATCTTGGATAATTTGTGAAAATTTTACATTTGAAGCTATTTCAAGAGTATCACTAAATATAAATCCAGACAGCATGTTGTCATTGTAGAACAAATAGAATGATTGCTCATGGCAAAAGTAAGAAGTTTTTTGTTTTGTTTTGTTTTTCTAGGAACTTGGGTTTTGACAGTATCATTTGATTCCGATGTCTTATGACCAGGTGACCTGTTGACTGGTCCCACCAGAAGCATATAAAGCTTAAGTGTGAGGCAGAGGTGGGGCTCATTCGGCAGAACCCCTCCCTACTGGACACAGGCCCTGGTTCAGTCCCCAGCCAGTTTTCTTTTCCAGTAGGTTCTATTTCCCAATGCTTGACAAGTCCAGCAGACAGAAGCTGCCCTCCCCCCCCCCTGCTGGCAGTGCTCACACACCTTGGTCGGGAGCCCACTGCCCTTCACAGAGTGTGTGCTATCCTATCCCACTCTGTATCATCCTCTCCCTGTTTCTTTAGCCTCAGATTCTCTCTGCTTCATCCCTAACATTTGAGACAGTTAAAAGATTCTGTTTGTAAAGATTCGTTTAATAGGTCACATTGTGGAGGGGTCACTAGGAACGAGAATGAAGACTTTATAACTAAGAAGAAATAAATGGAAGTTACTAGAAAAAATAAAAGCCCTCTCCCTTGCTGCATTGACAGAATTAGCATTGTAGGAATGGCTTTTCTGCCCAGACCATTCTTTGGGTTCACTGTATTCACCACCAAGATTCTAGTGTCATATTTCTTTCCAGAAATAGAAAACAAAGCAGATCTTAAAATTCATGTGGAAACACAAGAGACCTTGAAGAGCCAAAGGGCTGCTAGGCAGAAAGCAGAATGCTAGCAGCATCACTGTGCTGTAGGGCGTAGTGACGAGGTATTGGGGTACTGAAGACAGACACACAGACAAGGAGACATAGAACACAACTGCGAAACCCACGTGGCTGAGTTTTGACATTGGAGAAGACAAACTTTTTAACAAATGATGCTGGGAAAATCGCATATTAAAAGGATGAAATTCATCCTGCACAAAAAAAATCAACTCAAGAGACATCAAAGAAATTAATGGGAGATCTGAAACTCTTAACATTTCAAAGAAAAAGTAAGTAAAGCAATCTGGCCTGTGGGCCTTCTGAAGAGGAGCCTGCTTGCTCAAGGGATAGTGTTACCAGCTGGTAAACAGAAGCTCATGGATGAGTACGCTGCAGCCAGCCAAGGAAACGGCTGATTGACTGAAGAGACTTGTAATAGGAAACTCTACTTGGTATACATACACCTGACAGGATGAATACCTAGAATTAAAAAAAAAAAAAAATAGAAACAAAACTACAGAACAGGAAATTAAAGAACGCAACATAAGAGTTATTGAAATTGTCTTGGTCAGTGTTCTGTGAAGAGACACCATGACCATGGCAACTCTTCTGAAAGAAAGCATCTAATTAGAACTGGCTCACAGGTTCGTAGGGTTAGTCTGTTATTATGTCAGAGAGCAAAGCAACACACAGGCAGACATGGTGCCAGAGAGGTAGCTGAGAGTTCTACATCTGGATTGTCAGTCAGCAGGAAGAGAGACACCTAACTTTGGGCTCTCCAAACCTCAAAGCCCACTCCTAGTGACAGACACTCTTCCTCCATTGAGGCCACGCCTCCTAATCCCTGTCAAGTATGGCCACCCTGTGGTGAGTAAGCATTGAAGTATAGGAGCCTATGGGACCATTGTTATTCAAACCACCACAGAAATTAACAGAAAAAAAAAAGTTTGACTTCACTACCCACGAGGGAAATGCAAATTAAAATGCCTTTGAGATCCCTTTTTCCTCCAGTTAGAGTGACAGCTACCAAGAAACAGCACACTGGGAGAGGTGGATGAAGGAATTCCTGCTCCCTTGCATCTGAAGTATTCATTAATTCTGTGTGCTTGAAAATAGCCATTCTGGCTGGTGTGGATGGAATTTCCATGTCGTTAAAATTACTTATTATCTCTTTCACATGTATGCTGTGCAACATGTATATGCATGTTTGTGTACCGTGTCTATGCCTGGTACCTGTGTGTTGCATGTAATCTTAAAAGTGCATATTGCCCAGGCTAAGTTCTGTGATCAACACCATGCCTGCCTTCTGAAAATCAGCCCCCATGGCTAGCTAACACCTTCCCAAGATGCCCACTAAGCCCCAAGAATGGCTGCCGCAGGTATTTTCCTCCTTGCCCAGTGTCCTGCAGAAGGCTTTCTCACACAGCTCCAACTGCAGCTAAGCCGCCCACCACCCGCCCACCACCCATCCCTCCTGAGAACTCCTGGGCTCCCAATCACATTCCACCTACCAACTGCTCTGCCAATGGCGGTGCCACGGTTACACCCTCTCTCTTGCCCACCTGAATCCGTCAAGTGGAAAACACCAATCTTTTTTTAAGATATTATACTGCTTATTAATACGTTGTATTTAAAGTTTCCATTCAAATTGGGAAAAGCAGAAAAATCCTAAGATGGTAAAGGGAAAAAAATTCTTCTAGGTAGGAAAAGGGGAAAACATTTTCTCTAAGTGGGGAAAGGCAAAATATTCTAGTAATGGAAAAATTCTTCTAAGGGAAAAAATTCATTTCTATTTGCCTCTCATCTCTGTCCTCAGTACTGATTTATGCATATTTCAGAATACATGATCACATGTTACAAAGTCCATCATAAGTTCACATAAAATATCAAATTATAAATTAAAATAGACGTTTACAACAAAGAATGTTTATATGCATATCCATTAGGCTTACTTATCTGGCTAAACATCCATCACCTGTCTCACCTCTGAGGTTCACTGAAGGTTTAAAAACCATAAAGAAGTTATTAGTAAAGTTTTGTAGAGTTAAATCCAGTCAGTATGTTATCTTCTGTCCTAGTGCCTATAATATTATAATTGTTAGTTCTCTTCTTATGACCTTTGCTTAATTGTTTCATAACCTCTTGGAATGTGCTCTGAGTAGGACAAGGTCTGGTTACTATCTAAGAGTAATGAACTGGTGACACTTGAGAGACTGACAGAGTTCTCACTGCAGTTTTGACTATCAGAAAAAGCATCTAATAGCAGTCCCACTATAAAAGAGTTTAATAATCACAGATATGATTTTATGAATTCTTATAGGATTATTATTAAGTCGTTTTTTGAAAAAGGAAGTAAAAGCATTTTATGACAAAATTGAAGATTTACGTGGAAAATATTTCTGATTAAAATAGAAGAGATATATAGAAAAACACGTTAAAATTGACACTTTTCATGGAAAATTAAAGAGTAAAAGTGGTAGACATAAAAACATTGGTAAATGAATTGAAAAAGGAAGTACAAATATTTTATGATAGAATTGAATATTTACATGGAAAATATTTCTGATAAAATTGTAGAAAATGTAGAGAAACGTGTTAGAATTGAAAATTATCATGGAAAATTTTATGTAGATATAATAATGGTAGGCATAAAAGTATTCCTAAGTTGATTGAAAGTGGAATTATAAACATTTTCTGATAAAATTGAAGATTTACATGAAAATATTTCTGATTAGATTGAAGAAATATATAGAAAGCATGTTAAAATTTAAGATTATCATGGAAAATTATACAGTTAAAATGGTAGGCATAAAAATAATTCTAAGTTGATTGAAAGTAGAATTATAAACATTTTCAGGTAAAATTGCAGATTTACATGGAAAATATTTCTGATAAAATTCAAGAATGTAGAAAAACATGTTAAAATTGACTATTTCATGGAAAATTATACATATAAAATGGTAGACATAAAAACTTTTCTAAATTAATTGAAGATGGAATTAAAAAATATTTTGTGATTAAAATCAAAGATTTACATGGAAAACATTTCTGATGAAATAGAAGAAATATATTAAAAAAGTATTAAAATTGAAGATTACCATGAAAAATAATGGAGATTAAAATGGTAGACATAAAAAAAATTACTAAATTAATTGAAAGAGGAATAAATAAAAGATTTACAGGAAAAATATGTCTGTTGGTCTATGCCTTTTTATTGAGAAATTGAGTCTATTAAGATGTGTTAAGGAATGGTGATTGTTGCTTCCTATTATGTTTTATGTTATTTTTATGTGTGGATATTTTCTTTCAGGTTTGTTGGAAGATTACTTTCTTGCTTTTTCTAGGGTGTAGTTTCCCTCCTTGTGTTGGCATTTTCCATCTATTATCCTTTGTAGGGCTGGATTTGTGGACAGATATTGTGTAAATTTGGTTTTATCATGGAATATCTTGTTTTCTCCATCTATGATGATTGAAAGTTTTACTGGGTATAGAAGTTTGGGCTGGCATTTGTGTTCTCTTAGGGTCTGTATGAAATCTTCCCAGGATCTTCTAGCTTTCATTGTCTCTGGTGAGAAGTCTGGTGTAATTCTGATAGGTCTGCCATTATAAGTTACTTGCCCTTTTTCCCTTATTGCTTTTAATATTCTTTCTTTGTCCAGTGCATTTGGTGTTTTGATTATTATGTGCTGGGAGGACTTTCTGGTCTGGTCCAGCCTGTTTGGAGTTCTGTAGGCTTCTTGTATGTTCATGGGCATCTCTTTCTTTAGGTTAGGGAAGTTGTCTTCTATAATTTTGTTGATGACATTTACTGGTCATTTAAGTTGTAAATCTTCGCTCTCTTCTATACCTATAATCCTTAGGTTTGGTCTTCTCATTGTGTCCTATATTTCCTGGATGTTTTGGGTTACAAGATTTATGCATTTTGCATTTTCTTTGACTGTTGAGTCCATGTTTTCTATGGCATCTTCAGCACCTAAGATTCTTCTATCTCTTGTATTCTGTTGTTGATGCTTACATCTATGACCCCTGAATTCTTTCCAAGGTTTTCTATCTCCAGAGATGTCTCACTTTGTGATTTCTTTATTGTTTCTACTTCCAGTTTTAGATCCTAGATGGTTTTGTTCAGTTCCTTCACTTGATTGTGTTTTCCTGTAATCCTTTAAGAGATTTTTGTGTTTCCTCTATAAGGGCTTCTGCCTGGTGACCCATGTTCTCTTGTATTTCTTTAAGGGAGTTATTAAGTATTTCTTGAAGCCCTCTATCAGCATCATGAGATATGATTTTTAAATCCAATTCTTGCTTTTCCAGTGTATTGGGGTATCTGTGACTTGCTGTGGTGGGAGAACTGGGTTCTGATGTTGCCAAGTAGCCTTAGTTTCTGTTTGTAGGGTTCTTGTGCTTGTCTTTCACCATCTGGTTATCTCCGGTTTTAGTTGGTCTTGCTGTCTCTGGCTGGAGTTTGTCCCTCCTATGGGCCTGTAAGCCTGTGTTTCTACTCCTGGGAGACCAACTCTCTTCTGGGAGGGTTTGTGCACAGAAGGCTGTGAAGCTGCCCGACTCCCCAGTGCAAATAGTGGCAGGAAGATTTCTGTCCCAGCTGCTCCACTGATCCTATGCCCTGTGTGTTCCTAGCTGTTCCCCTCCAGAGAGAAGGTGGAGACCTCACCTTCACTCTCAGAAGTGAACGTGCTGCTGGGAGATCACTCTCTCCTGGTGGGCTGTGCACAGAAGGTTGTGGAGTGGCCCGGCTCCTTGATGCAAATGGTGGGAATCAGACAATCTTAGTATTTTAAAATCAGCCAAATGACACAGCTACTGGGCTTGAATCTGTTGTCCTAAACTCAACAGCTATTCTATATTAGAATTCATCTAATAGCCCCCAGACCTACAAGGTGTTGATTCTGTCTACTCTACTGCCTGGTCCTCTCTGTCCCCTTCTCTTCCTGTCGGGCCTGGTTATCCCACCTTTTCCTTCAACCAGCGATTGGCTTCTGCCTTCTTTATTGACCCTTCTTTAAGAACCAATTAGGGAACTAGATTTTAATCATCAGCTCCTCCTCCTCCTACACCCATGGAAGCCAGAAAAGGGGTGTTGGGTCCCCTGTAAACAGAGGTACAGATGGTTATGAGGGACTATATAGGTGTTAGGAATTTTACCCTGGTTTGCTGGAACAGTAGCTAATGCTTGTAACCATTGAACTATCTCTGTAGCCCCTTTAAAAATTTTAAATTATCCATTTAATATGGTATGAGTTCTCTTATATGTGGATATTAGCAGTTAAGTCTTTGATAAGGAAGCTGTGATCCATATAAGCACAGAAGTTAGGTGTAGAGTAAGGGCATACGGGAGGTGATAGATCACCCTGGGGGAAATAGAAAAGATAGTTATGGATGCATGAGGAAGTGGGGATTAGTACAACAGGAGGATGAAATAAGATAGGGAGGGGAAAGATGCTTCAGGGAGGGATGCAGGGATGACTAAGGGTCATTCCAGGGGTCATGTGGAAACTTAAAATTCTTACATATGTGAACATGATTTAAATGGAATCACCAAATAACTGGAGAAAGAGCCCCCACTGGCCGCCTCTTTCACCAAATGAAGCCTCCCCTTCTGCAACTGGGTTACATCTAACTGAGTTGTCAGCAAAAAAGGACCCATTGAAACCCCCCAACAACCCAAGCTCTTTCCAAGGCTATTGGTCACTCACCACAATCTGATGGTAAGCCCTTATTGCTGAAGACAACACCCACGTATCTCATGGAACCAGAAAAAGTCCATCTGGCACCTAATTAGAGCCTTCACCTCAAATGGCGATTTGATACTGTCTTCATGATACTGGAAGGTACTCCACATACTATCAGGGGAAAAATGTAAACCTCAACCCAGCTACAAGCCAGTCTACAATGGTGACAGGCCTGCATGATTGGCTGGTGCAATAGTGGTACAAATGTTAGAGTAGCCAACCACTATCTGATTGGGTTTAAGGACCACTCCATGAGATGGATCCCATCCTTGGCCAACAACCTGACATTAGATAGACTAGGGACTAGGGAGAACAAGATACTGCCTTCTTCTTAAGGAACTCGGCAATAAAATGACTCCTAACGACATTCTGCTGTGCACATAGATAAGTGTCTCACTCAGCCATCCTCAGAGAGGCTTCCTCCTGCAACAGATGGGAACAGACACAGAGACCCACAGCCTGACAATGTGCAGAGTGTGAGAAACTTCGGAACTCTCAGTCCTAAATGGGTTATCTCCCTCAGATCTCTCCAGAGCATGGAGCTCAGGGAATCCTGCAGACTGCTGCATAGAGAGTGTGAGATCCAGAAGGCATGAAGGACTCCAAATCAAAACAACAGAACAAAGTCATAAAACAAACAGAACCACCAAAGCCATCTAAATCAATCTGGTCTACACACATATGAAGTGACAGAGACCATGGCAGCATGCACAGGTCTAGGCCACATGGGTGCTGACAGGGGAAGTGGAGACACCCCATTCCCAACCTAGACTCTATCTCCAATTGATAGCCACTTGCAAATGGACAGTTCGTTTTCCTCCAGTGCAGTCTCACTGGGCATAGAAACCACTCTGAAGGCCAGACCACGGGCCCAGCAGTAAAGGGATTACACAAAACAACCCCAACGGCACTGTTGAAGATTCTTTGTCTCATACTGCTTTGTAGACGCTTTATTGTTTGTTTTTTTTCTTTTTATTTGTTTATCTTACAGGTCTTTGTGTATCTATTATGGTTTCCAGCTCTGTATTTCTATGGGTTCTCTGTCTATGCAGACCTGTGTGACACTGTGTCTACCTGTGTTTCTTGCATGTTTTCTTTGGCAGCTGTTTTTCTTCTGTTTGTTACATTATATTTTGGTTTGCTTGTTTTTTTCTTTATCTCACTTTATTATTTTATAAGGTGTGTGCTAATGAGAGAGAGGAAGAAAGGGTGTGGCTTTTGGGTGGGTGGAAGAGGGCAGGTTCTGGGAGAAGTTGGAGGAAGGGAAACCGTAACCTGAATATGTTATATGAAAAAAATCTCTTTTAAATAAAAAAATTTTTAAAGTGTTATAATAGTTTCATTATTGTTGTGCATATTGTATGCTTTTTAAAAATCGGGGTTTTGAAACTACTTTAAAGATACAGTTGGGCAGATCTTTCAGATGGCAAAGTTGTCATTAGGAAACTATTTATCAAGCATATTAAAGTTACTGAAGACCCAAAAAATTAAAATATTTATTTACATGTCTATGTATTTGTTAATTGTGTGTGTACATGCATGCTACTCTGCATGTATGAAGCTCAGGAGACAACTTGGAGGAGTCAGTTTTCTCCTTCCACCATGTGGGTTCTGGGTATTGTTCTGGGAATTGAACTCCATGTTGTCAGACTTAGTGGCAAGCTCCTTTACTCTCTGAGCCACACTACTGGTCCCCTCCATGTCACTTCCCTGAGAGTTGAAAATATTAAACACTTTTCTCATGTACTATACTTATTGACCATTTGAACCTTGAGATGTGTCTTAGTCAGGGTTTGTATTCCTGCACAAACATCATGACCAAGAAGCAAGTTGGGGAGGAAAGGGTTTATTGGGCTTACACTCCCATGTTGCTGTTGATTACCAAAGGAAGTCAGAACTGGAACTCAAGCAGGTCAGGAAGCAGGAGCTGATGCAGAGGCCGTGGAGGGATATTCCTTACTGGCTTGCTTCCCCTGGCTTGCTCAACCTGCTCTCTTATAGAACCCAGGACTACCAGCCCAGGGATGGTACCACCCACAAGGGGCCCTCCCCCCTTGATCACTAATTGAGAAAATGCCCCACAGTTGGATCTCATGGAGGCATTTCCCCAACTGAAGCTCCTATCTCTGTGATAACTCCAGCCTATGTCAAGTTGACACACAAAACCAAAGGATCTATTCAGATCCTTGGACTATTTATTAAATGAATTACTTAACCTTTTACTGTTGATTAATTTGAGTTCTTAATATATTCTGAATATTAATCCCTTCTAAAAGTATAGCTGGCAAATATTGTCTCTCATTCTGAATGTTGTCTCTTTACTCAGTTGTTTCTTTAACTGTTCAGAAGCTTTTAAATTCAATACAATCCTGCTTGTTGATGCCCGTTATTATTTCTTGAGGTATTAGAGATCTATTTTAAAAGTTTCTTAATGTGTGTATTCTTGCATCCCTGGAATAGAAACTGATTTTAGTTAATAAGTTAATACAATGCATTTTGTTTTCGTGGATGGTTTTTATTATAAATTTACTTTTAGGACAATGAATATACTTTAGTTAATAAGTTAATACAATGCATTTTGTTTTCGTGGATGGTTTTTATTATAAATTTACTTTTAGGACAATGAATATACTTTATTTCTGGTTAGATTTTCAGCAGGAATATGTTCACCAGTATATTAATAGGATCAGACTGGTATGATAAAACACACCGCAAACCTGCATTTCAAGCATCAAGAATTACTTTTGTATGTGTGACAGGCCTTTCTTGGGGAGACACAACACACACACACACACACACACACACACACACACACACACACGTATATACTCATTCCAGAAAGGAACCTGTGCAGTGATGGAGCAAAGTGTGTCTTATTTTTACTTATATTTGTAGTGATGTATCTGTGTGTGTGTGTGTGTACTTATCAATGTAGATGTGTGTGTGCACCCGTGTGTGTAGACACTCTTACACTGGTGTCCATGTATAGAGGCTCAAGGGTGGAGTTGGCATCTCTCCTTGACGGCACTGACTTTTCACTGAGCTCAGAGCTCATGGCTTCCTCTAGGCTGCTGGCCAGGCAGCTTCAGGGACCCTCCTGTGTCTTTGACCCTGTTCGTTTGAATCTTTATGTAGAAGATTCTTATTTTAAACTGACCAAAACCATCTGCTTCGATCTAGGCGTCCTGACCAGGGGGCCTCCCTCTGTCTTTCTTTTGTTTAATTTCTTTCCTGTCCTTTTCTTTTCTTGTTCTTTTTCTCCATCATTTTTCTTTGTTTTTTGTTTTAGACAAAGTATTGCTATCCCTGGCTAGTCTGCCACTCACTGTGAAGTCGAGCCTGACTACTATACGTTCATGGCCATGTCTTGGCCTTAACCTTTTGACTGTTGGGATGAGTGGCGTGAGCCACCATGTCCACCCTGGCCATTCATCTTAATGTCTGCTTGGGATGGGATAAAGGCAGTGTTCTTCCTCACCTCACACTCAGTGTGGCCTGCTATGGTTTCTGCATTCACCACAATATCTGTGGATTTCGTCAGTGTCTATAATTCAGCTCAGTTCTAACATGGTCCACTTGAAGGTGACATTAGGTTTCAAAGACTGAGAAGAGTTCAGTCGCACACGATCACGGCTACTTCAGGTGGCCCCGGGAGCTCCAAAGCACAGGGGTGATCTGGAGCAAGGGGACTGACCCTGTATCCCTTGAGCCCTGTGGTTCCAGAGCTCGCTCAGACTGGAGAGACACTGCTCCCTGGTGCCCTGTGGAAATACAGAGGCTCAGCCCCAGTCAGGGTTAAACTGCTTAAGAGAGTTTTCAAAGACAAGAGAAATTTAGACTGGCTTACTAGTTTAGAACACAGCAGATTTTGCTCATCGTCAATAAAATAGTTCTAATCTCTTAAGAAAAGGAAACTGTAAGGGATCTAGAAAAGGGAGTTGCTACCATTTGTGTAGTTATGTAGGTCCTTTAACACATGAAGGGGGTCTGGGGAACAGTAGTATCTAGAGCTCCATGCATGTGAATGTGAGATAAGGACTTGGTGCAGAGTGGCTCCTCACCTGAGACCTCCTCTTCAGTAGTCCCCACTGTGCCGGCCTGGGTTGTGCAGAGAACTCTCTTCTCTCCAGACGACCTCTGTTCTTCCTTTCTTCCTTTCATTTATAGTATATTATTCTTAATTTTGAATGCTTTCTTTGTAAGAAAGAGAGGGAGCGAACGAGAAGGAGAGATAGGCAGACAGACTTACAGATACACAGAGAAACAGAGATAGACTTACGACTTTCCATGTAGTCCAAGATGGCCTGGAACTCACTGTGTGTGCAGTGACTTTTTATCCTTCTACTTTAACCGCCTGCTGGGATTGTAATGTGTATTTTTGCAAACGAGTCATCTCGAATGTTTTAAAATAACAATTTAAAAGTCTATGCAAGGATAGAATCTGCAAAGCAAATCAATCTGTGGGCCCGAAAACAATTGCGTGATATTTCAGTATTTAATAGTTACCATAAATAATGTGTGCGTAGAAAAAAAAATTCATTCCAAATGAAAGAATTAACTTCAAGATGTAAAAGAATATGTGCTGAATTCTTCTCCCTTCTTCAAAACCATGTAGGTAATATATGCTTTGAATACTAAAAATGATGAGCACGATTCTGCGATTCAGGCCCTCAAAGATGCCCACGAGGAAGAAATCCAGCAAATCCTTGCAGAAACAAGAGAAAAAATACTGCTATACAAAAGCAAGGTGACGGAAGAGTTAGACCTTAGGAGAAAGATCCAGGTTTTGGAAGCGTCGTTAGAAGATCACGTGAAAATGAAGCAGGAGGCGTTGACGGAGTTTGAAGCCTATAAGCGCAGGGTCGAGGACATGCAGCTCTGCGCAGAGGCGCAGCACGTTCAGCGCATTGTAACCATGTCCCGGGAGGTGGAAGAGATCAGGAAGAAATTCGAAGAAAGGTTGCGGAGCTTCGGGCAGCTCCAGGTTCAGTTCGAAAACGACAAACAGTCGGCCCTGGAAGATTTGAGAACCACTCACAGGCTCGAAGTCCAAGAGCTGTTGAAGTCGCAGCAGGACCACAGCTTCTCCGTGAACCTGGGGCAGGAGAAAGCCGAGGAGCTGCACCGGAGGGAGGTGGAGGCCCTGAACGACACCCTCAAGGAGCTGAGGCTCGAGAAGAGGCAGCTCATTGAGGAGTACGAGGGCAAGCTGTGCAAAGCCCAGTTATTTTACGAACGCGAGCTTGATAATTTGAAAAGGTCACAGCTCTTCACAGCCGAAAGCCTGCAGGCCAGCAGGGACAAGGAGGCCGACCTCCGCAAAGACTTCCAAGGGCAAGAAGCCATTTTACGCAAAACCATAGGCAAACTGAAGACGGAGCTGCAGATGGTGCAGGACGAAGCCAGCAGCCTGCTTGACAAATGCCAAAAGCTGCAGACGGCTCTGGCCACAGCGGAGAGCAACGTGCAGGTGAGGGGGGTGGGGTGGGCCATTCAGGACCTGTTCTTTACATGTGGGTGGTGTGTGAGCGTGCGTGCTTATGCGTTAATGTAGGTGTGTGCCCACATACGTCTGTGGAAACTGAGGTTGACATTGGGTGTTTTCTAGGATCGCTTCTGTCTTCCATGTCGAGACGGGGGTCTTTTGCTGAAAGCAGAGGACTTCATTTGCCATTGGAACTGTTCAGGCTAGACAGTGTCCTCCGGGGTTTCCCAACCCCTGCCCCCCAGCTCTGCCTTTGCAGACAGCTGCCCTGCCCCCTGCTCCGGCTTCGGGATGGATATATGTATATGTATACATATATATATATGTATCCGGAGCCAATATATAACCAATATATTGGATGGTAGATGCTTAACGACTTTAAGAGGTTTATTCTGGATTGATTTTATTTTATTTTGTTTTATGTGTTTGGGTGTTTTACAAAACTACATGTGTGTATGGCTGGCTATAAGCTACCATGTGAGTGCTTGGGAACTGAATCTGAGTTCTCCTCAAGCAAGAGCAGCAAATTCTCTTAACTGCCAAGCCATGACTTAGCCTTACCTACTTTTCTTTTATGTATCGACTTTTTATGTATTAATTTGTTGATTTAGCATTGGCTGCTTATATCCATACCACCCAAAGCCCCTTTCCCAGTTGTTTTCTTTGCCTTTGTGAGGAAAGAAAGTGGAAGGGGTAATTACCTTTACCTATTCAGTTAGAAATTCAGATATCAAGCACCCAGTAAGATAAGTTTAAGACCCTATTGATACCATAAATAGATTTCACCTAGACAGCTTACGAGTATTTCTACCAGTGGCTTGAGAGAATGGAAATACTGAGCTTAGGGATGAATTATTCTTTTCTTTTTCTCTTTATTAAGGATGTCTGCCTCATTATTTGGTATTTAGACATTGAACAAAGAAATTATTGCTCTTAAAAGTGAAATTTATGCCAGGCAGTGGTGGCACACTCCTGTAATCCCAGCACTTGGGAGGCAGAGGCAGGCAGATTTCTGAGTTCGAGGCCAACCTGGTCTACAGAGTGAGTTCCAGGACAGTCAGAGCTACACAGAGAAACCCTGTTTCAAAAAACAAAAAACAGAAAACAAACAAACAAACAAAAGTGAAATTTATAAGAGTTAGCCGTGTGGAGAAAGGATGTTAAAAGCCTCCACAAGTTTTGTTGCGCTGGCACAGAAGGCTTCCGGGCTGTGGTAGTGTCTGCGGAGCATTCGAATGCAGTAGGCAGGGCACAAATAGGCTTCCCTCGTTGGGTCATATGATGTTACTTCATCTTACAGACTTGAAACTAAGTAGTCCTAGTTACCTAGAATGTTCCGGGAAGAGCAATGTGATGCTTGTGATTTACATAAAACTTTTTTGAGCTTAGCATCATGCTTGCGTTTTGACGATGGCTCTATGATCTTTCCTCAGGTTCTTCAAAAACAGCTTGACGATGCCAAGGAGGGAGAAATGGCCTTGTTAAGCAAGCACAAGGAAGTGGAGATCGAGCTAGCAGCTGCCCGGGAGCGATTGCAAGAGCAAGCTTCAGATCTCGTCCTCAAAGCTAGTATGTCTACCCATAGCTTGGCGCCGCGCACCGCGAAACCAGAGGCTTCGCTGCTCATTCCAAACAATATCTGAATGTTTTGACAGCTCTTCTAATTTAACATTTACCATTGCTCCTGGAATTGTGAAATTGTTTAGACTGAGATTTTTTTTTTTATTTTAGAAGTCTCTAATATGTTCAGAGTGATTATATCATTGAGATGATTGTCAGCAATTGTAGAGCACAGCTCCCTCCCTGCTGAGGAACCCCACCACGGTGAAGGAAGGTCTAAGACTTCACTGCAGACAGCATTCTCAGGATGAGCCAGTTTGAAGCAGAATTGTTTGCCTGAAGGGATTTTTTTTTTCATATAGAGTCAAACCCAGGGTCAACAGATAAGGGGTGATCACTAAAGAAGACATACACATGGCCCCTGGCTTCTTAAAGGAGACCTGCGGTTTCCTGTCTCGTGCTTACAATGTTTGTGGGTTTTCAGTTGTCATCTTTACAGCTGTCATGGAGTTTGAGGTTGAAAGGAAGTTCCCAGGGTGTTCCAAGCCAGCATTTTATCCAGGGTAACGGGGGGGGGGACCCCAAATCACAGGAAGCATTAACTGTCAACCAGAGTTAATAGCCTAGTTTGTGAGATTCAAAGTTAAGTATCCTCTGGGCCTTAAGCGTGGTATGATGCTGCTTTTACATTTTTATTTGTGAATATCCTTATGTAAAAGGAGGATTGTCTTTAAGTAAAAAAGTTTTCACAACACATGCTAATTGCCCTGGGATGCTTGGCTTTCAGTTGGGGAAAGAGCTCACCTAAGCTTGGGACCAGGTGACTCCTCTCCTTCCCATGTCACCATCTTGCCCGCTGCCTTTCTATCCTGCCTCAGGATGCCTCATATTTTTTTGACTTCAGGGATTGTATTTTTCCCAATGAATGAACATGAGCCATTTATGCTTCTCTGTCCTTCCTCCCTCCCTCTGTCTGTCCATCTGTCTGTCTGACTGGCTGACTGTGAAAGAATTTGTATGTAGGGAACAAAAGCGAGTTCACGCAGGACAGCTGAGTCACCCGTGTGATGTGGCCGTGGTCTTGAGTTCACAGCCCTTAGTAGACAGATGCTGATCCCGGTCAAGTCTGGAGCTGCCTTGTGTCTGAGCAGACGGTGCATCCTCCCCAGTGAAGCTGGTTTCAGGGCCACCTCTAATTTTGATTGGCCCACTGTCAGATTGTCTTGCCCATAAACCGGTCATTTTAAATGATCTCCGGCATGCATCAGAATCATTCAGGCGGTTTGTGATCCCGGGAGATGCCAGGCCTACCCTCCGGCTTCCCCGCTGACTGGGCGGCAGTAGGCTCTTCTGACTGGAGTTCCCAGGGAATCAGGTGCTCCGCTTTCTGTGCAAACCTGCTCCCATGCTAGGCTCTCTCCCTTCACCTGGACCTTCCCCTACCCATTCTAAATACGTCTTCTGTTGATTCTTTCACCCTTTCAGATATGTAAGCAGCGTGTTCTGATCGTATCCAGCCCAACTGCTCTTCGCACACCCCTCACCCAGCTTAACTATCATTTAGTTCGCTTTCATGATCTTGCTTTCCTCTGCTTTTCGGTGTAGTCTTTACCTAAAAACAAATTCAGCGGAAACTCAGCTACCTTTGTTCCTTGCACACAAATTTTCCCAGAAAGAGAGAGGGAGAGCGAGAGAAATGAATGGAGGAGTGGAGAGGGGAAGAGAGAAGGGAAGAGAATGAATGTCCCATTTTCATTTCATAGAGTGGGTCAGTGCATCCTCTTTCTGTAGTTGCTCCCAGGGGACTTTTCCTGAAGCCACTAAGGAGTTGGTCCTATGTTAATTTGTTTACCTTGCAGGCAGCGTCTCCTTTGTAAAAAATGGAGATGGTACCAGGGCCCATCAGTGGTGTTTACTGGACTTTGTATTCTAAAGGAGTGTAACTGAGTAAGACATTCCCGTGGTGAGCATTTCCCTTTGTACAGCAAGGAAGCCAAAGAGACAGCTGGGACCACTCAGGCATGAAGTACAGTTGTGTCACCAGCGGCACACTTCCCTAGCGACAGACTTATAAACTAAGGAGATTTTCTTTGTGGGGGGCGGTTTCTAGGTCATATCGGAAGGCTTCAGGCAACTCAGATGACCCAGGAAGTTACGATTAAAGATTTGGAGTCCGAAAAATGCAGAGCCAACGAGAGACTGTGTCAGCTGGAAGAGGAAAGAGCTTTCCTGCAAAGCAGAACGCAGAGTCTGGACGAAGAGCAGAAGCAGCAGGTGCTGGAGCTGGAGAAGGTACTGTGATGGGCGGACGGGCGCGGGCAGTGGGGGAAGGAAGTTCCGATCCCGAGTCCTGCCGCATGGGCGACATCTGCTTCTTAGTCTAGTTAGTTTTTGAGGAAATGAGTTTAAAGGTAGCCTAGGCAATTTTATGTATGCATTCCAAATATTTGGGTAATAATGTATAGTATAAAACAATCTAAGAATTTCTATTTATTTCAAGCCAGAAATTGAATGGGGTTCGTATTTTATCGTAGATCACATTGAACACACTTTTTAAATAAATGAAATAAAGAAAAAAGGATTTTTTTCCTTTTCCTTCTCTCCCTTCCCCTCCCCTATTTCCTTCTCCTCCCCTTCTTCCTCCCTATCTTTCTGGTTTGGGTTTTTTTTTTTTTTTAAGGCCTGCAAACCTGTGCTGGGGAAATGTTCTGCCCCTGAGCTTTACGCCCAGGCTCTCCTCACTCTGTACTGTGAGACAGGGCTCTCAGTCTCCACTGAGGCTGTCCCTGAACTTGTAATCCTCTAAGCCAGCCTCCCCAGTAGCTAAGGCTACAGGACTATAGCAGGATGTCTGGATCCTAGGGAATTTTTTTTACAAAAGTAAAAAGATGATCAAGTGGTGAAAATGGTGACAGCAGCATTGGGTTGGCCACAGCTGCAGCTTATTCACAGACAGCTTCACAGAAAACCAGGCATTGTTGCCCCGGAAGGCGTGCCTGAGTTTGGGTTATCCTCTCCCCATTCCGGTCAATGTTTAAACGTGTTTAGAAGCCTCTGCTGCTGCCTTGTGCCCATTCCCGATCACTCCTTAACCCGATACTTCCTTCTCTTGCCCCTGTGCCATCGGAGCTGGGTTGGCTTCAGTTCCCCGGTCCGTAGTTATCAGGAGACTTGGTGCATCTCACAAGGTACTGTTTGCACCTCCCCCACCCTTGGCAGTAGAGATTCCCCTAGCAATAAAAACGATTATTGTTTGAGAATCTCACACATGAATGTGTTATAACATGCTTTGATCAAGTCTTTCTCCTCTCACCTCCTCCCATATTTCTATTACGTTCCCTCCGTAATTCATGAGCTCTATTTAATCACACTAAGCACTGATGCTTCCGTGTATGGGTGTTGGACCTTCCACTAGAACTTGGGCAGCCGGGTAAGAACTAAATCCCTAGAATACCTCCTCTTTTCTCCTTAGCAGCCATTAGTTGCCTGAGGTGGTATTCTTGGGAGCTCCATTCATGCTGGGACTTTGACTGGCTTGGTCCTGGGCAGGTCTTACTCCTCTGCTGTGGCCCACTGTGAGCTCATGTTTGCAATGGTCCTATGATGGCCACAAAACCCTTGGGTCGAAGCAGTTCTCTCCTTCTGAGTTGAGTCCTGTGCCTTGTGGGTAAGGAGCGTGGTACAGGTGTTCTGCTTAAGTTGAGCACTCTATAGCCTCTTATTCTCTGCACTCTGAACAGATGGGAGTCTCTGTAGCAATCCCATCTACTGTATAAAAGGCGCTTCACTGCTGAGAATTGAAAGCTGCAGAAACTTACTGTTTAAGTGCATGGAAGACAGTTTAATACATTAATTGGAAAGAATGATAGTGGGTTTTCCCCTAGGGCCTATAACCCATCCAGCTATGGGTTTTTAGCCCAGACAACACTCCCAGACCTTCTTCCAGAACACTAACAGTTCTGTCTTGTGAAACAGGTCTTAACTCCAATCAGAGAGCAATTGGTGACTGTCTTAGTTAAGGTTTCATTGCTGTGAAGAAACACCATGACCACAGCGACTCTTTTAATGGATAGCAGTTAATTAGGATTGGCTTATGATTCCGAGATTTAGTCTGTGTCCCTCTTGGTGGGGAGCACAGCAGCATACAGGCCTGCATGGTGCTGGAGATGGGGCTGAGAGTTCTACAGGCAGCAGGGGAAAGACAGTGTCACACCAGGCATAGAGTATGGAGACCTCAGAGCCCCGCCCTGCAACAGTGACATCTTTCCTCCAACATAGCCACTCCTACTCCAACAAAGCTACACCTCCTGATGTGCCATGAAGACATCACAAGCTTGAGTTATAGGGTGATGAGAAATCTATCTGGTACTCACCAGAAAGTTTCAGTGCAACTTTCAGAGTGCCAGTAAGTGCTGTGTTTGCTACCAGGGGAGCAAGGTAGCCAATACACGGTACCCAGCTGTGAACCCTGCAAGCTACAATGATGATGTTCTTGGCAAGATGAGCCCAGAGTTCTCTCTTGTTCCACAGACTCATCTATTCCAGTAACAACAAGCACCATTTGTTCACTGATAGTTGCAAAGTCATTTCCCCTGAGCCTTACATATTTAGCTTTCCACACAATGTCTCTATTTATGGTTTTGACAAACATGTCATTGCAATACGCATAGAAATTCCCTCTTTAAAACTTTGTTTATTGTGTTCATTACTTAACCTA
This sequence comes from Apodemus sylvaticus, assembly GCF_947179515.1. Taxonomy (NCBI): domain Eukaryota; kingdom Metazoa; phylum Chordata; class Mammalia; order Rodentia; family Muridae; genus Apodemus; species Apodemus sylvaticus. Next base: position 33,857,688 of record NC_067490.1, read on the forward strand.
GTCAGCAGAGGCATTGCTGATGTCTTTTCTCCAATCTCCTTACCCATCCCCAAGTCCTGTTGGTCCACTCCCCTCATATGCTTCTATACCCTCCTCTCCTCTTCATGCACACTCACAGATGGTGAGCTGAAGTAGGTGTCATTGCTGTTCTGGATGGTAGTGACAACCTCCTAGCTTTTCTCCTTAACCTATTGCAAAGATGAATATGTATATATATAGTCATGTATACAATATATTATGATTTCTCATGTATGTGTGATTTCTCATTCCCTCCAGAATAAGAATCCTAGTTTCTAGCATGAAGGCCCATTTCGTTATTGGACTGGTGCCTGTTCTGCGTGCCATCACTGCTCATTCAGTATTCCCGGGATTATATGGCCTGTGGTGACTTGTGTACATCAGACTGCCTGAGGCCTTCCGTCTCCCTGCAGCATTGTCCCCGGGGTTAACTAATTTTTCACCTTTCAAAATGCTGAGAGGCAATGGAAATGGTCAGGCATCCATGCTTTTGACATGAGATGTCTTTGGATGCCTTCTGGGCTGGTGAAAGTTAAGGGTGAGAGCACGTCATTGCTAGCTTGCTATGTTCTTTTCCCCAATTGAATCAAGTCATTGTCTGTCTGTATGTCTGTCTGTCTCTGTATGTGTGTGTGTGTGAGAGAGAGAGAGACAGAGACAGAGACAGACAGACAGGCAGACAGAGGTCACACCCCTTTTCTGTGTACTCCAGCAACAATAGACACCCTTCCATACAAGTCGTAACACTGCACTGCCACTGTCTTTTCACTTCCTCTCATTGGTGGCTTGTGATTGGTGAAAAGGTGTGTAACTGACACCCCAGTTGTATTGAATAATATTATATGAGTAGTTAATGGGCACTGCGCACAAACCTTTATCCTTTAAGGTTGCTATTTGTACCAACCCACGTTTGCTTCTAGTACACCAACATTTTTATTTTATTTCTTAACTTAAACTATTTTATTTTTGCCTCATCCACCTTGTCGCTCTCTGAGAACACCAACAGTAAGGTTCCAAAGGCTAGGTCCCAAAGCAGTGAGTTCATTCCAGTTTATATCCGTCTGAGGTTCTCAGCCACTGACCGAGTCGATGGAAAAAGCGGGTGCCAGTTCCTAATCCTGGTTTTCCTTCCAGAAAGTAAACGAAGCAAAGAGAACTCAGCAAGAATATTATGAAATGGAGCTCAAGAACCTGCAGAATCGGTTGGAAGGAGAGGTGGCTCAGTTAAATGAGGCCCACGGGAAGACGTTGGAAGAACTGGCGCGAAAGCACCACATGGCGATGGAGGCTGTCCACAGCAGCGCAAGCAGAGAGAAGATAAAGCTACAGACAGTGAGTGCACACTTGATTCGCACTGCAGCTTAAACTGTCGAGAGTCTGCCGATGGTCCACCGCTGACCTGTACTGTGGAAGAACAATTGCTGGAGTGTCAGGGCTCCTATCTTGTCACCGTGCTCTAAGTCATGAGGCCAGTGGTGCTATGCCTGGCTTACGTTAAGTCCTGATAGAGGCCTGCTTTATTAAGGCAGACGACTTTATAGAAACAGTAACTGAAACACTCTTCCATCTGGGGCTCCCTCATCCTGAGACAACTGTTCGTCTCAGGAAGCTTTAACTCACCAACACACATATTTCAAGTAGACGGCCTCCTTCCCTGGGAATGTTACTCGTGTGTGTGTGTGTGTGTGTGTGTGTGTGTGTGTTTATTTTTCTCTCCCTTAAATAATCACCTTATTAATGCTACTATATGATAGCAGTAGTACCCAGCAGAAAATGCAAATCGTCTGACACCTGATACCTTTAGGTCCTTTGCTTGTTGGCTGTGGTGGCATGGACCCTAAGCTGCACCCCTGCACCTTCTCTGGCTTGAGAGGATATACTATGCTCTACAGTGCTCCTGTACAGAGCAGATATTGAGTACTCACGCATGGCCTAGCTGCAGTGATCAAAAATGTTACTGATGATTGTTGTCATGTATCTCATACTGCGGATACATTTGATACATAGTTTTTTCTCTGTATCTTGACTGGTTGTCGCACTGGTTACTGATAAGGGGATGTGCTAAGTCCCCTGCAATCTGTAAGACTGGTTTAGACCTGGGTCTCAGGTCTGTAAAACCATAAGGCATTTAATTACCCTCCTGCAGACGTTTGCTAACAAGGGCTCTAATGTTTTATATAGTTGCACTTTACAGTTTATAAGTGATTTTTTTTTCTGTGATCTATCCCTTGACAGTCATGACTCAAGATTAGTGTCTCAAACCTTACTAAGTGGAATGGATAGAATGTAGATTTAGATTCCCTGCCACAATACCCCTTCATTTTTGTTGCGTCCACCCCCTTACCAGCAAGGAATGACACAACGCAGGAAGATCTTCTTCAAGCAGTTTGTTCCCAGGGGGATTTAAAAAACACACACACAGGTCATTCTGCAAGGAGAATGCCTCCCCTTTTACCTTACTGAGAGACCAGCAATATATATACTAGAGGCCAGGGAAGGAACAAGAAAAATCAATTATAGTCATAGGTCAGGCACCTGGGAAGTCCGTACCACACCGGGCAGGAAGGCAGGAATCAAGCTAAGCCACGGGATGTTTTGCTCTCAAGAAACCTGTGCAAACAGCTCAGCTGGGGGCGTTGAGCCAAGCTCTTTGGTTCCCAACACATTTTGTGGCACAAGTACTGGGATATTTTAAGAGGTAAAAATTAGAATTTTTTCTTAGACTGTTACCTCTATCTCAACTATGATGTGTTCATCTACATGGAGACAAAAGCTAGTGACACATTCTCTTGAGACTGCCATTTTCTCCAGGCCACCTCACCTGTCCCCTCCTTGTGTGGTCCTGTGCCTGATTAATGAGGCGGCTGTGCTTTCCTCAGGGTTACACACTAATGCACACATTGCGCACTGCTGCTTCCCTGGCTATTGTCTCTCACTTTTATTTGTACGTTTAATTAATGGTGTCCTGCTTTTAGATGTTATTTAAGCAAGAGTCTTTAGCTCATTACTCCCAGTCATCTCTTACCCATTAAATCCTAATTATTGAGCTACCTTTAAACCTGCTTTAGCCCAGTTACAGTCCTACTACAAAGGATTTAGATGTGTTTATTTTTATTTTATGGGTGAGTGTTTTTGCACCACGTGTGTGCCAGTACCACAGAAGCCAAAGGGAGGCCATTGGATCCCCTGGAACTGGAGCTACAGAGGTTGTGTGCCACCATGCAGGTGTTGGGAATGCAATCTGGGTCCCTTTGAAGAACAGTCAGTGCCCTTAACTCCTGAGCTGTCTTTTCAGAAAGATGGCCTGGCCTTTCCTGAGTGTGAACACATTCAAAAGCTCTGTGTTGTGCTGGAGGATCCCTCGGGGAAGAGCTATACACACCTGCTCACCCCAGAAAGAGGCTGTAACAGCACAGACCAAAGTAATACTTACATCAGTGTGGCAGTTGGGGCAGCGATGGGTGGTTTGGGGGCGCCTATTGGGAGCACAGGTGAGGGGTTACTTACAAGGAGCAGGGATGACTCAAAAGCAGGTGCATCTATGAAAAGCCCACCCCAACCCCACTGACAGCTTAGGAGCGGTGCAGCATGGCACAGGCAGCTAGCCGCACAGGTCTGAGAAACTCAGGCTCTCAGCTGGGCTGGCCGGAGCCCCTCCCCCAGTCTTCTGCTTTTGGGAAGCCGGGAGCAGCCTTCTAGAACTGGGCAAGTTTTCCCTTCACCACACCTGTGGCATTTTGCTTCCCTCCTGGGGCTCATGAGCTCCTAGAGAGAATGCTCCTGTTTGGAGGGATGAGCCTTCTGGGCTGTCTTCTGGGAACCACTTGCCATAACAGCTTGCTTCTTACCTGCTGCCGCCCACTGCTCCCCTTGGTGCTGCCCAGTGAGCTAAAACCCAGAGTGCTAAGTTTATGAGGTAAAACTAGCTTTCCTCCAGAACCTCTTTCTCTAATGTTAGAGTATTCTTTTAAACAAAGATTTAGGGGAAATAGATCAGTACCTTGTATAGATGCTCCCCCCAGCCCCCTACCCCCGACCCCCCCACCCCCAACCCCCACAGCTGGACATTGTGCAGAATGAGAGACTTTGAAACCCTCAGCCCTAAATGGGATGTCTCCATCAAATCCCTTCCCTTGGGCCTTCAAGATCCCTCCAGAAGAGCAGGCAGAAAGAGTGCAAGAGCCAGAGGGGGTGGAGGACACTGAAGAAGCAAGGCCTTCTGAGTCAACATGATCCGTGCGCACTGAGAACTTATGGAGACTGAGGCAGCGTGCACAGGGCCCGCAGTGGTCTGCGCTAGGTCCTCCGCATAAATATTAGGGCTTCCAGCTTAGTGTTTTGAGTGTGCCAATAGTGAGTCTCTGATTCTCCTGCCTTCTCTTGGGCTTCTTTAGTTCTGTTTGTTTTGTTCTATTCTGACCTAGTAGTTTTTGTTTTATCATATATATATATATATATATATATGTATATATATATATATATATATATATGTAAAGTATATTATATAATATATTATTTTCCCTTAGAACTCTGTTTTTCTTTCCAATGAGGCAGAAAAGGAGTGGGTCTAAATGGGAGGGGCTGTGAGGAAGAAATTGGAGGAGTAGAAGGAGAAGAAACCATAATTAGGAGGAAAAAAAATCTATTTCAGTAAAAGAAAGAAAAAGATTAGAATTATCCAAAAGGACTTATGACTAATAAATATGTTGAAGACAGTGAAAACAAAAATAAAACAAAGTTATGACCTCTCTTCTCCGTATTAATTACCGTAACTGTAGGGAATTCACCATCTGAACGAGTGTACAGAGATAACCTGTACAGAAACAGTCATGTAGCCCAAGATGCTCTCCTCAGATCAGCCTTTGGCCCCTAGGAACTGAGGTTTCAGAAGGACGCCATTTTCCCCCAATATGAAAATCTCACCTGCTTAAACTGTTTGTCCCAATAGTGCCATAACGCAGGCCACCTGCCTTCCCGCTGGAACTTTGGAAGACATGTGCATGCAGGGAGACCCTAGTGAGAAACCCCCGTGTCTTGGTAGCATCCGTACAGACTTCACTGCTGTCACAGCTTGCTAGAAGACTCAAGCTAGCACGACCGGTGTTCAGAACCCATGGAAGCCAGTGCCTGTTCCCCTGGAGACTCTTCAGTCGCGCTTTTATCTCTATAAAATATTTATATATTTTAAATATTTTCACCATACTAACATACTAGCCGTGTATGGGTTGTATATCAAAACCTGTGTCTACTCCCCGAATACTGCCCATCTCCAGTTTGTCATGGAGGTCCCTAACACAGCTATACCACAATTTTCCTCGACTTATACTGTAGAAGCAGTACTTTTACCAAGCTGTGCATGTATATGCACCTCCATTGTGTTTGAGCACCCCCTTTTTTCCTTTTTCCTCTGCCTGGGATGCTCAGTACCCCTCTACTCTGCCATTATTTTTAACTGGCATGTTCTTCATACCATACTTAGTGTCAGGTCCAAAGGAAACTGCAAGTCTCCAGACTCCGAAACGCAGTTAGTTCATACACCCAGAAGTAAACTTAGCCTAGATTGAAGGAGGCCCTCTTACAAGTGGGTAAAAGCCAGGATGCCCCAGGAACCTGTGAAACCCGGTTCCCCTCTACCAAAAGGAATCATTTCCCTTACTTCAGGCAGAGGGTGTGGCCATCCGGGGCACCTGTCAGTTCATCAAAGCCATGCTGGACTCCAGGCTCTCTGAGAATCACAGGCACCTGTCTACCCTGGCCTCCTTCCCTTCTCTCGGCCCCTACCCTACATTCCCTCCAACTCAAGGGCCTCCCTTCCCCCAAACTGCGCATTCTCCTATAACCCTGCCATTCCTGCTACCTTGGTTCCCTCTGTGCTCCCTTTGTTTGTCTCACCACACTTCTCATATTCTCTCTCTGCTGCTAATCGCCCTCTCTCACAGAAAGCCCTGGCCATGTCCGCACACCTCTGGCTGTTCCCTCTTGTATCTACAATAAAAACCTCCCCATTACCCATACTGTGCAGTGGTCATGGCAGCAATCTATAGACTTTCTCTCTATAGTTTACCAGGTCTGTACCTAGAAAAGTCCCTTTTCTCTCTGTATAATTCTGATGAGTGACTCCTTACTTGGTCCTGTGGGTTCTTAAAGCAGGTGCCGTACCACATCTTATTGCCTATAAGGCCGAGGTATTAAGTAGCAAGCATACAGAATCGGCAAGTTCTCTAGCAGGCATCAGTTTGACTGATGTCACAACCTAATTTCCTTCATTTGGCTCTTGTTTGTTCTCACCTACACTCCATGTTTGAACAATGAGTTCCAGAAATGATAGGGGAAATTTTGTGCATAAATATAAAAGAATGGAGGATTTGAGAGAATTAGAACATTCGCTTTATCATGCCAAAATATCATTTGTATCATCCTTTCCTGGTTTTCTGTAGTAGGCCAGCCAGGCAGACACTCTTAGGACTAAAAACATTACCTAATGGCTAGATCAGAATGGCTTGATCTACCACAGTGAGTATTAAATGGCATCCCAGTTAACTGTGACCTTATTTACAGGGAGAGCTGATGTAAAAAGTAAGATATTAATAGGACTGTCTTTATTAGAATCTTTAGGAACATAGTACTATAATCTTACTAATTTGTAAAATTTTCTTCTCTTTCTAAGGAGTTGGAGGAACAATATAAGAAGGAGAAACTGAGTCTGGAAGAGGATAAATCTCAGCTCCAACTAGAGCTGGAAAATGTAAAGCAAGCACTGGGAGACAAGCTGTCATCAGCCAATCAGGAGGCAAGAGCTCTTTAGGTCTTTCACCTACATTTCATATACACTTTGTAGTAACTTAATCTGGTGCCAGTGCATAGGTAGGTGAGTACAGCTGGCCAAAGATCTTGACCCCGGGCTGGATTTTCCTAACACTTTATTTATATCCTACTAGGTAGACATTCGCTGTCAAAAACATTAGCCAGCAGTGTGCTTTGTGTTGGCATGCGAGCAAGCAGCCACGCTTTAGCAGTTGAAAGGGGGACAGCTGATGTGCAAAATGGCAGCTTAGTCTTCGATCCACTGGGCCTCATTTTTAAGAGAGAAACTTCGTAGGGTCTAGATACTGGCTTCTAAAACAAATTGTTGGATTGTTGGATAGGAAAATATTATTTAGCTTTGGGAATCGAAGGCTGAGGATCAAATGTAAGAAAAATGCTAAAAGTAAAATAAATGTAAGTAAAGATAGATACATAGATACATGTAGATAGATAGACAGATAGAGAGATAGATAGATAGATGGGGAGATAGATAGATAGAGAGATAGATAGATAGATAGATAGATAGGGAGATAGGGAGATGGGGAGATAGAGAGAGAGAGATAGGTAGAGATACATAGATAGGTAGGTAGGTAGATAGATAGATAGATAGATAGATAGATAGATAGATAGATAGATATGGATAGGGAGAGAGAGATAGG